>NW_005353448.1:81294-120739 GCF_000412655.1 Myotis brandtii
GGGGCCGAGGGCCACCGCCGGGGCCACCCAGCCGTCACTCCTTGCGCAGGGTTGGAGTTTGGGGAAGCCGAGCAGGTGGCCCAGCGAAGAAGTGGGAACCTTGGATACTAAGGGAGGGAAGCTGCTAAGAGGCGGGGAGGCAGGCAGAATGGAGACATGTGCGCGGGAACTGGGCATCCCAGGTTCTCTGAGGGCCCTGCCGGAGAAGCGAGGGGGAGGCAGACTCAGCTTTCTTGTTGACTCCCCAGGAGCCCGGCCCTGGCCCAGCAGGGCCCCCCAGATGTTAGGGTCCACATCATGCCTTAATCTTCTGTTGCCTGCGCACCAAAAGATGAGTCTGTTACAATCTGAGGTAACAGGTGAGGCCCGACAATTAGTTAAAGAAGCACAAATTACTTTCTGACTCAGGATACTTCCCGTGATGCTGACAACCTTTTGTGAAAGAATATTCAAATATTTGGGCCTAAAGTAGATACCATCAAAGCCATCTGCCATGGTCACAGCTCTGTGGTGCATTTAAAACTGTGTAACATATGTGCTTTCCTCCACGTTAACTTTTGAAATCAAAGAATACTTGATTGTCTCCGTATTAAATCATGGGATCTTTCTAACTGTTGAGTCTGGTTTATGTACTTATCTTAAGTAGTAGGAGTAATTTGTTTAGCTGAAATGTAGACAACAAATGAATGGTTGGGGCCTGCATGATGACCTGCATTGTGTTTGCAGCTGTAATTTGGAGTTGAGCACTAGTTTATCCTTTCCCTGGAAAAGAAAGAAAAGGCAGCAGCAGGTAGCAGCTGGAATTCCCCCAGCGCCTGCAGAGAGCATGAGTTACATCAGGTGGGGAAGCTCGAGGGACCAGCCAGCAGTGAGAGTTGCAGAGCCTTCCGTCTCTGGATTGGGAAGCTGAGAAAGGCCATCCGACGACGAGTCCTGTTGACTGTTGGGTCTGTCTCCACGTTCACTCAGAAGCCTATCGAAAAGATGTCTGTGACCTCAGAGGGCCTCTTTGGCTGACTTCTTATTGGTTCCATAATCTGGGCGATTCCCTTGGAGACCTGGAAACAAATACAGTCAAACTGCCTTCCCAGTCAAGGGGCCTGGGATTCTCCTGTGTCTCTGCATGAAAGGAATGGGGGCAGGTCCCTTAACTAGGAAAGGCAAGAGCCTCAGCACCAATAAACCAAATACTAACAGGAGTTTTCAAAAGAAAATAGTTGTGTGCCTGTGCTTTCACCCACCTTGAAGAAGGTACTTGTAATAACGCTAACCACCCCTGGGCATTTATTAAAGCCAGTGTTTCTAAAGGCAGTGTTTCTAAGCTGTAGGTGGATGTCCTGCTTAACCCTCTTGACGACCATGTAAGGTCAGCACAGCATCGCCCTCACTTTAGAGGTGAGGAAACGGAGGCCCAGAGAGGTTAGGAACTTGCCCAAAATGTGACCCAGGATTGGAACCCAAGCAGTCTGACCCGAACATGATTCTGGTAAATGCAAAGAAAGGACCTCTTCAGGGTGTGGTGGGAATGGGGACAGATAACGTGATTTGGGGAGGTAGTTTGATATTGGTTTGGGTGAATCCCAAGGCAGGAAGCTCTCGCTGCTGGGAAGTCACTACGCTTTGCAGAGTCCCACAGGAAGGGGACCCTGAGAGGATAGGGGGCATCCACCAGGCCAGAGGACTAAGTGGCAAGGCTGAGACAGAAATGTCTGGCTTTAACATTTTGCCTCTTTGAAAGAAAAGGTAAAAATAAATGTATATTTTTAACTTGACCCCTTCACAGATATTGAAGGTCATAGCCTCACTAGAATCACTTGCCCTCCTCTTTTCAATACACCTCAGCCCTTTGAGGTATTACCTCAAACCAGTCAGTCTACAGCATTCTGTCCTTCCCCTGTCGTCCGTGTGTGAACCACTGACCTGGCCATCTGTGTGCCCTGCCTCGTTATCTCTATTAAACTCCTCTCCCCCAGGTTTTCATCTAACCGGCCTGAGTTCTCAGAATCCCAATCATGTTTCATGCCCCCACCCTTCCTCCACATACAATGTGATAAGACCGAACAATGAATATTTCTTGATTGAATGCAGTAAGATGGTAACTTTTTTTTTTTAATTTTGTAAACTGATTACAAGACTGTAAAACAGTATTTCCATTAGGAGGTTGATAAGTGTAGGAGTCCATTAAATGAGTGTTTCGCACAGATAACCCAGCATCAGACGCTCAGGGGTTTCGGTTTGGTAGGCTGCAGTTGGGCCCAGGAGAATCCGAATGTGTCCCAGGTGCCTTTTCTGCCCACCAGAAGTTTGAAAACTGCAACTTACACTTTCTAAGGAGTGCATGCTCTAAAATTGCAGCATCATGGCTGTCTCACTCTCCCTCACTCAAGGTATGCCCACTGCGGAAGCATTCAGAACAGTGCACTGGTAAATAATTATGTTATTTTTCTTGCAGATTTCTAACCAGCATAATGCTGGAGGCAGAGACTGACAGCCTGCGGTTTTCAAGATGGCCGAGCTGGAGGCCGATTTGGAGCACGTCATTCCATCCTCTGTGCCTCCTTTCTGGGCGAAGTTAGTCGTGGGATTGGTTTCCCTCGTGTGTTTCGCACGTAGCTATGATGGAGAGTTTGTCTTTGATGACTCCGAAGCTATTGTCAACAATAAGGTTCGTATCTTAATTCCTTCCTGATAAACTTGTGTGAACCACTTGCCTATGTCTCAGTAGTAATCTAAGTTGGTGTTGAATTATTTTCTATTAAATTTGGGTTAAGCCTTTGCCTGGGCTCCAGTTGTGCTCTGGATTCCCCATCTCTTTTAGATAGTGTCTCCTGGATTTAGGGCCCCTTTCATTGCTGGCAGCAGGGTCTCCAACCCCTGCCTCACCTCGGGCTCTACCCTCCCCATATACCCGCTGTGATGTGAGGCCACGGGCCTCACATGTATCAGGGAGGCTGTTATTCTAAGATTTCAAGGCAAGCGTGTTGCAGGGCATTGCAGACCGAGTATTTCAGGGTTTGTGATAAATCTCCCGAACTCTGGGGCAGAACTGTTCCAGGAAAAAAGAAAATCACACATATGCTGCAGTGATCATTCACCAAAAGGTACATCCTCAGCAGCAGGCAGCGAGCTGGCCTCTTTGTCCTTGGATGATAGCATCAGGACAGCTGCTGACAGCTGCTGGAGGGTGGGGAGCGATGCAGTTCCTGCTCATTTCGTGTTCAGAGACTCACATTTGCAGAATCAGCAAAATCCCAGCACTTCTGCTCACCAGTGGGTGCTACATCAGTTCAGGGAAAGTCTATCTCTTCCACTTGCTACCTAGGGATAGGGAAGAAGCCATACGGTGTGGGAAGGGAAGAAAAAGATTTCAGCGAGCTTAAAGAAAACCGGAACAAGAAAGTCGGGGACAGGCAGGGGCCGAGAGGAGAAAGACCGTGGAAATGGCACAGGTTAGAGTCCTGTGACAATCTAGTTACTCAGCAGATATTTTATGTGTATGCCTTCACCAATGAAGAGGGTTTGAAGGAATATACTACTTTTTCTCTCTGGTAGATGCAATTGTAGCAACTCTTTGTAACACTGTTTTTTAATGCTCTTAAATTTTTGAAGTGATGGATTCAACCAAATAAGGGAAAATTCATTATCACATTGAAAATATTGGAAAAAATTGTCTATGTGACAAACATTCTTTTCCAGGAGGGGTGGGAGGAATGACTGTTTTGCATATATTTTATTTTAATGCATTGCAACTGATTTTCTCTATTTTTGACGGCACAAACTACAGCATTGTTGATGCTTGTTTTTAATTCAAGTTCTTCATTTGTAGTTTTCCTCAATTCATCCAGCAGTTACCTGCAGATGTTTCTATTTTAAAGCCAGGCTTAAAGGAAAAAGAAGGAAGTTTGTAGCCCTAAGCAACTATGTACGTCACACTGGTGGCTTAATAGCTATAGAATTCCTAACAAGGATTCGAGGGTATGCCTTTACTTTAAAATTTTTATTCTTCATTTTATTGAGAGTTTCTTGACTCTTCCACTTTTGTTAAGTGGAAGATATATAAGGTGTTAACTTACATATGGGAGAACTTCGATAAGCAAGGCCGGGACAGCTTGAGCTCTGTCGTATGTGGGATGCCCTGGGGGGGCGGGGGGCTGTAGTTCTCTTTCCTTCTGGGTGGGGGAAGGCAGATGAAGCCACTTCGTGGCTCTCTGGCTCATTGTTTTGGCAGTGTTTTCTAGAGCATCACACTGCCCCTTTGTCAACTTGCTAGCCCTCCCTTTTTTTTCCTGTTTCATGAAAGGCACTTCTCCATTCATTGGCACCGTGCCTGCAGTAATGTGGAGCAGGCTGTTACCGGGTGTTATTGGTGTTAAAGCCTGCTTTCCAGATGCGTCCTTGCAGGGTTGAGTTGCCTTCTTTCATTGAGATGATTTTCTTTGAGACGTGAAGTTAGCAGGAATTTCAGACATAACACGTCTTTTCCGTAAATCCTGATCAGGAAAACTTGGCCTTCCTGTAGCGCGCCCTGCTTGTGTAGGCTACACCCAATCAAATATTTAGAACTTGGTTGGTGTTTATTTACTGCTCAAATGGAAGGAAAGAGCCTCTGCCGACCCTTTCAAAACGACTGAACAGGTGCTTCTGGGACAATGCAAAAACCCTGCTTGTGTAGGCTACACCTAATCAAATATTTAGAACTTGGTTGGTGTTTATTTGCTGCTCAAATGGAAGGAAAGAGCCTCTGCCCGACCCTTCCAAAACGACTGAACAGGTGCTTCTGGGACAATGCAAAAGAAGGTGGACTTCCAGTTTTGTAACTGAGTGGACTCAGTTGGTGGGTGGGTTGTACAGGGCCTTCCAGAAATATCTAACCGACTCAAAGAAAGACGGTGTTGGTACACTCAAGGCCTCTGAAGCTGATACCCAGTCGAAGAGAACTGCCGCCTCAGAGTAGGCATCAGGTGACCAACCTTGTATCTCTTGCCTCTTCTCAAGCCTGTCCTTTTGAGCCAGCAAGTACTTACGTAGCCAGGACTCACTGAATCCACTGTGTGCCATGGACACTGGGTGCTCTCTGGACCAGCCACGATTTGACACACTTCCTCTGGTTGGGGCATTCCCCGCCTTCTGGTTGTTAGAAGCTACAAAGACTGTCCAGTTTAGATACAGACACAGACGTAGGCTCTCCTGTCAGGTGTACCACCTGTTGGAGTGAGGAGCTAGTCATGCAAAGAGGTGGGGTCTGGAGGCGCCCAGGCAGCCTCAGGGAGGTGCCAGCGGTGGGAATTGTGGGTGTGCTTCTGGCTGCACCGTCCTAACCTGGTTTTCCAGCCCACCTGGGCGTCCAGGAACCTTGTACTCACTTTAAAGCGTTCCTTTTTTGCTCACATTAATCAGAGTTGATTTTGGTTACTGCACAGTCTTGACTGATATATTATGCGGTGCTCAGAACATCATAATTTCTAGTCCCTAAAATATTCCTGTTTAATTATGCTTTAAAGAGAAAATTAATATTCAGTTTTGTTACTCCACAGTAGCCTGTCTGCCTTTTTTCTTGTTAGACACAGTTTCAAATTTAAATGTAAAAAAAGATGCATTTTTAAGCATCTGTAGTACAGTACCAAATTAAATTACCTTAGTAGTAAGATAGGTATAATTTTTTAAATAGTGATATTTATCTTTAAAAATTATGTGGAAGTTGTTTTTCCTTTAATATTACTATCTGCTTAGCTCATGACTAAAAATGGGAAACTTAAATACATGTTTATCCACACTCATGAGAGAGGGTAATAGTGATCTCATTTAGCTATAAGGTCCATTCATTCATTCAGCATAGATGAAGCATCTTCCACATACCCCCAGCAAACACAGATGTGTCCCCACCTCTCGGAGCCCTAGGGCAGTGGGGCAGACAGATAATAGTCACTAGACTATAAATCGCCAGTGTGCCCGGCACTGTGAGGACGGGTGCAAGATGCCCAAGACGCAGGGAAGGGAAATGGCATCAGCTTAGAAAGGTCATAGCTCAATGGCTGAGATATGAATGGCAGGAGGAGCTGAGTTGTGAAGAGTTGGGGAGTGACCAGCTGGATGGAAACCTGAACATGCAAAGCCTTTGAGTGGATGGTAGCAGGAGCTGTGTGGGGACCAGACGAAGGCCATTAGCAGATCACTGAGCCCAAGAGATGAGCCTGCAGAGGCTGGTGGGAGCCAGAGCACCCCAGACTGTGGCTTCTATGTCAAAATATCAGCTTTGTCCTAGAAAGGGGGGAGAGAAGGGGAGCTGTAGCATTGTTTTAAACTGAGGTGGGTAGAGTGATTCAATTTGCATTTCGGAAAGATCAATGTGGAGAACGTATCAGAGGGCCCAGGAGACCCGCTAGCAGGCCTGCCTGTGTCCTAGGTGAGTGATGATGATGGCTCAACCCAGGTGGTGGAAGGGTTGGGGAATAGAGGTATGAGGAACTTTAAAGAAGGGGACTTGGTGAGGGCTTAGCTATGGGTTCAGGAGTCATGACTCCTTTGTCCTGAATGTCCTCTGGTTGTGTTCCTGCAGGACCTCCGAGCAGAAACGCCCCTTGGGGACCTGTGGCATCATGACTTCTGGGGCAGTCGGCTGAGCAGCAACACCAGCCACAAGTCCTACCGACCTCTCACCGTCCTGACTTTCAGGTGAGGTATGACGGTGTGGGCTGCACGCGAGGGTCACCCACAGCTTGTGCATTACAATATACCAGGTTGCATGTGACAGGATTCCCGGGGTCTGGGAGTCAAGTTAATAGTTCCTAGGGAAGCATAAGCCACTCACCCTTATGGGTTTCCAAGAAGCATGTGACAGTTCTAACTATTAGGAGTTAGGTCACAGGAAGACGGAGAGGACCGGCATGTGGAAACGTTACTGCAGGGCTTGCTTTGGCAGGAAAGGTGCTAAAAGTGGGACAACAATACAAAATTAGCATGGCCCTCTCAAGGATGACATGCACATGGGTGAAGCGTCCATGTTTCACAGCTCTTGGAGGCGAATACCCAGGAAACTGTGAGACAGGCAACATGTGGCATCACATGAAATTGTCATTTTTTTCACTATAAATAAAAGGCATCAATCTTCCTGCTGTTACCAAGTCAATAGACAAAAAAAAAAGTTAAAAACAATCTAACTCTCCCCCATTAATCAGGGAGCTGTTTGCATGAAATAGATTTATTCACCACACAGAGTTTCTACTAATCGCTATTTCTTTGACGCATTAAATACTTGTCTGTAGATCTCTCAAAGAAGCATGGGGATGATGAAATGGAACCACTGGTAATGGGAAAGCAGTCAGAAATAAGAATCCCTGACAATGAGAAAGTGGTTCATTGTTCAGAAGGCTGGTAGAAAAACTGTGAAGTACCTTTTTTTTTGAATAAGCAAGTTACATGACTGTCTTCTATCCAGGTTCCTGTGGGATAGCCATGAGTAATGTGTGATAAATTTTTTTTGCAGTCTTGCCTTCTTTGCCCTTAAAAATTTGACTGGCTTTCCTTTCGCTTTCCCTCTCCACGTATTTTCTGTCCCACTCCTCTGAGATCCCCTTGTCGTCTACTTCCCCCTCTGCAGCTAATTGTTCTTACCTTCTCTCCAATTTTCTTAGCTTAGCAGCACTATTTAGCTGGGTGTTGTTTTAACCAACATTGCACAACGTCTTTCTTTTCTCCTTTTAGTATTTTTACTCACCAGCCTTTTCCTTTAGATGGTTCGCATTTCATTTCATGTGCTTCTGCGCGCCTGGTGTGAGCACCCTTCTTCTGCTACAGGATTAACTACTATTTGTCGGGAGGCTTCCACCCCGTGAGTTTCCACGTGGTCAACATCCTCTTGCACGCTGGCATCTCAGTCCTCATGGTGGATGTCTTCTCGGTGCTGTTTGGCGGCCTGCAGTACACCAGCAAAGGCCGGAGGTTAAACCTGGCCCCCAGGTCCTCCTTGCTGGCCGCTCTGCTGTTTGCTGTGCACCCGGTGCACACCGAGTGTGTGAGTATCACCCACCCGCGGCATCTGCACTCGCGTGGGTTTGCTTCCTAAAACAGGCTTCCTTTAAATGCTCGTGGAGCTGTGGTGGTGCCCTGCCAGGCGTTGGAGACAGTTGCATGCAGGTCCAGCAGGTCTCTCTCATGGAAAAATGCAGAATCCCCAATTGACCAGGACTTTAGAATGGCAGCCTGGTTTGCCCGCTGGTGATGCTCTCTGGTTCCCTCCTATACCCACACTGTAAAGGTATGCATGTTGAATGTTGCCTGGCTTTGGGGTATACAAGCCAGAGGCCAACATTACCTTTCTCCATTTTCTTGTGTTAGCTGAGAGGTTTATAGTTTGCAGAATACTTTCTCACACTGTCGTGATTGTCACAAAAACTCTGTGGGATCAGATGGGGCAGCATCACAGTTTCACTTTACAGAAGAGGAACTGGCCTGGGAGGACAGGTAAAGGACTTATCCCAGGGCAGTCATGTGGCTGGCGGATGTAGGAATAGAACTTGAAACCTGGTTGTCCCAGGTCTGTGCAGAGACGCTGCCGCCATACTCTGAGTTGAACTAGAAAGCGGGTCCCTAAGTCCTGCTGTGGAATTACGAATTCTCCCCACCTTCCTTCTCCTTTTCTTGGCCCCCTGCATTATTCTCCTCCCCTTGACATGTGGTTTGGTAGCTCCTGATGGGCCTGACCTGCTGTCCTGTGGGCCATGCCTTTATTCCACTGAGCTGCTGTTGAGTATATGTGCTACAAACCATATGGGGGTTTCAGAAACCACGCTACCCCCACCTCCATGGGAACCCTTCGAAAATGTAAGTCATCATGTTTGCTGAGGTAAAAGATTTTATTTTACTCATTCATTCTGTGAGCATGAAATACCTCATATAAAATACTACATGTGCTTTATTACTTCTCCACAGTTTATTTCTGCATTTCATGTGTTATTTGAATACCTACACGTTAACCAAGTGCTTTGAGCATCTTGGAATTAAGTGTCAAAAGTTTGAGCAGAATTCCTGCCTTTAGCATCTGATTTTATAAATTTTATTAAACTACCTATTCTTTGGTATTAAGAGGGTTGTGGAATTGTTCTTTCAGTGTTCTTCTAATATCTACTTTAAAGCTTTAAAAAATTCTCATAATTTTTTACTTCAGCAAATTCAGAGGACTTCAGGTATTGGCACGCTGGGAACTGCTGCAAGCTATATATTTGTGTTCAAATTAGAATTTGTTTCTGTCCTAGTTCTCTTTATGGTCTAAATGTTTGTTGGGATTCAGAAATAGTGTACACATTAATCAGAAATAAGGGAATTTCTGGCAGAAGTACTGATTTGGTACTTATCTGATTTTGTGTGATCTTAAAAGCAAAAGCAAATATTTGAATTATTAACCAAAGACGTTTTTCTAAAACTCTGATTTTAAATATTGAGAAGTTAGTTTATAAACAAGTTTGAAATGCCTACAAGTATAACTGGATGTGCACACACCTCCCCAGATAAATGCAATCCGGGGATGTTACCACCAAAATTCTACATTTGCGATGTTTAAAAATAGGAGAAAGGGGAGTATCTGAAAAAATTTCTTAATCCCTCCCACCCTTCCATTCTATGAAAGTCATTCGAACTCATAATGCAAGGAAAAGTTTAGGCTTATTAGAAACTAGCATTCCTAAGACCGATCATTTATATATTCACCTTCCATTGTTTTGACAAATAGTCGGTATTCAGTTTCCTCTTACCTACACCTCCCTGTTATTTTCCACTCTGCATGTAACCCAGCTTTAAAGTGAGCATAAAGCAGGGCGACCCAGAGAATCAGATGGAGGGAGAGCTCCTCGGAGTGTTCCAGGCCAGGACCGAGGAGGCCGCCTGTGCTGTGGGCTGGGGCCTGGCTCTGGGCACAGCATCCCCACCTCCCACCCCCACTGAACATTGATCTGGGATGAGGCTTGAGGATTTGGGAGTAATTGTGCTGCTTCTGTTTACATTTATTAAGGGAAAGTAGTGGCAGTGTAGGCCCCTCCAGTGTTAGTACTGTAAATTTCCGTATATTAACATTTATGTGTTTTGTGTCTTGACATTAATAATGAGAATGCTTTTGCACACTGAAAATAAGAACCTACATTTTCTGTGCCCTGGCTGGGTGACTCAGTTGGAGCATTGTTCCATGCACCAAAAGGTTGTGTGTTCGATTCCCAGTCAGGGCACATACCTAGGTTGTGGGTTCCATCCTTGGAGCGCATGTGGGTGGCAACTGATTGATGTTTCTCCCACATTGATGTTTCCCTCTCGCTCCCTTCCTCTCTCTATAAAAACCAATAAAAAACATATCCTTGGTTGAGGATTTTTTAAAAAGAGCCTACATTTTCCAGTCTTTGGGGTGATCAGCCACCCCCTTTGCTTAAGACTAAGGGGGTCATGGGATAGCCCTAGGCAAACTGAGATCGGTCAGTCACACCCTACAGACTTCCTACCTCATGGTCTCCAGTTGGTAGTAAAATAATTGTAATCCTTTTTTGTTTTATTTTTTAAATTTTTATTGTTGAAAGTATTATATATGTCCCCTCTTTCCCCACATTGACCCCTTCTAGCCCACCCCCGCCCCAGGCCTTCACCACCCTATTGTCTGTGTCCGTGGGTTATGCATATATGCATACATGTAATCAGTTTTATTTTGCTTTCCAATTCATATGAATGTCTCTTATTTTCAGCTATGCCACCCCAAATCACCCTGGGGTATTTGTAGATGGGAAGGGCTCCAACACACTAGTCACCAGAAGAGGGAGGGGAGCTAAGGGAGGGGGTTGCCTAGTCCCTTGTCTCTTTGGAGACCAGGAAGCAGTCCCTGGGGGTTCCCTGAGGACACAGGGCAATTGTAAGTTTTCGTTTTCTTCAGAGCATTGATGAAGATGTCAAGTTGCCTGAATTTGGGTATCAGCGAGGGATGCTCAGGCCTCCTTAATCTGCCTGTTCAATAAACCCAGAGCTTAATGCTGAAAGCGCTGGGTGGGGAAAGATCCTCCCTGTCACCTTCTCCTAATTCCTCCCTGTGGCCCCTGTGCACCTTGTTCCTAGTGGGAATGAAAGTGAGCCACCTTAAGGATTCGGGGGAAGGTGTGGGGCAGGAGGAGGTTGGCAGTGATTCCTCTAGAGAACCGTAGGGGAGGAAGAAATTTTATTCTAAGTTCTTTCAGCTAGTCTAATAATTAAATCAACATGAGACAGATTAATAAGAGAAAATAACCAAATTTAATTACATAAGTATGTACGGGAGCCCCACATCCATGAGAAAGTCAGAGATCCCACATACATGAAGGTTGAGAGACAGAAAAGGGAAAATGAGGTATGTAAGGCATCCTGCGCCAAGGACTGATGTGAGATGCCTTGGAAACTGGGGGGGGGGGGGGGGGGAAAAGGAAATTTGCAGGATGATAAGAGCAGATGTTCAGTAATTAGAAGTTTGCCCTGCCCTATAGGTAGTTCATGAAAAGTTATTTCTGGTAATAAGTCATTAAGGGCAAGGCCCCCAATTTAGATTTCTGGATAGTTCAGGGAAGAGCAAAAATTTCTCCTGAGCCCATAGGGTCTCAACTGCCTTCAGCTCACAATAGCATGCCAAAATGGTGCATCATGGGGAAATTTGTTCTGAACCCCTTCAAAATCCTGATATGAATGTTTTAGGTTATTTGTAAGAAAAAATAGCCTTTGTAAAGAACTTTGCCTGAAAATATATTAGGCAAAAATCAGAAAGGAAGAATAAAGTCTCTTTGTACTCATGCCCGTTTCCCAGTTAGATGTGGTGTCTGCTTGGATAGCCTTTTACAATCTTGTCTATGAAATCTCTTTAATATGTGAAAAATTTATCGTAAGGACTAAATACTCTTTTTACTTTAAAACAATTGCCATCGTGTTTTAAACCCCGTTTTTCTTTATGTCAGACAATGTAATGTATATTGCTTAAAACTTGGTAGTGTCTTCACCAGCTAGCCAAAGGAAGAATATTTGTTTTAAAAATAAGTGATGATGTTTAAAGTTCACATTAGTGAACCTGCATCAAGAGTTCAAGATCAGGATGTATAACTGCCCTTAGCATTTCATATCTGATCAGTGTAGCGGGACACTCTTACTAAAAGGTTCGTCTTTAACTGTCCCTAGGGAACAAGTGGCTGGCTGTTTTGGCCCCTATTCTTGTATTTATCAAACCACTTCCTTCCCCTTCACTCATTTCAAGGAACCTTTTTTCTCTGAACCCTCTCCCCAATCCCTCCATGATCTGAGGACCCCCCTTGGATAAGCTTCTCTTGGTTGACTTTGCTTGTTTTATTCTCCCTAAGGAATTAGGGTTCCAGGCCATCCTCAGGCTCTGTAGATAGCCACAGCTGGAAGATGCCCTCCTTTCTCTCCCATCTCTCTCCTGGCGGCAGGCCCACAGAACCAGCTGCTCCATCCCTCACTCACCAAGGTGCTCTGGAGCTCCTACCTGCTTCACCCTCAGCTGCTGTGTCCTGTTTTCATTCCTTTCTGCCCCTCACATTTATAGAAGCACAATTTGGGATTCATGCAGGAAACTAACAGTGAGCCAGCACCTACTGTGTGCTCTGCTCGGTCTCATTGCACTCCTGATTTACTGTATCCCTCACTGAGTGAGTTACAGGCCAGACTGTTCAAGAACTCTCATTGCATATTTACTTCACTCGTGAAGTGATTGCACTGTTTAACCCTCCAGCATGCTGGCATAGACATTCAGACCTGTTGAGCCTTTGTCCTTAGCTTCCCTCTTGGATGTGGGTGGCATTCACAGGCTGGAGTCATCAACCCTTTCAGTCTTCTCAGAGACTGCGGGACCCCTCGGGCTGCCACGTGCACCTGCATCAGGAGTTCAAGATCAGAATGTGTGATTGCCCTCAGCTTTCATGTCTAACTCGTGTGGTGGGAAACTCCCAAAAGGCTTTCTTTATAGCTATTGCTTATACACACACTCGTGGTTCATATGTTAATATAGTAATTTCATGTTCATTGTATGTTATCTTATTTCCATTTATAGAATAGTCTTTATTCTGTATCTCATATATCATATATGCCCTTTAACCCTACCAGACCGCTGTACTGATTTTTCGGTAATTTCCACACAAAGGTGGAATATTGGCGCTAGATGAAAGGTAGATGAAAGGTAGACCTATTTTCTACAATGTCTCCAAGTTCCATCTTACTCTAACCACTTGTTTGCATGTAACTAACATTTTTCTATATCATGTTGGTTTTTTCTCTTTAATGCTCAGGAGCCCAGGTATAGGGGACAGTTAGGTTCAGGGCCTCAGGTCTGGTAGAGGCCAGCCTGAGGGACACACACACACACACACACACCCCTCCCCCAGTGCACGAATTTCGTGCACCGGGCCTCTGGTATGTTAATATAGTAATTTTATGTTCATTGTATGTTATCTTATTTCCATTTATAGAATAGTCTTTATTCTGTATCTCATATATCACATAGGCCCTTTAAGAAAAGATGAACTTACCAGTCATTAAAGTGATACCTAAAGTATCCCTTGGATATATGTCACATCCAGGTGCTAGTTAGTAAAGAAGGCCACATAAACTACCCAATACTCATGGGTGGAATTCTGCGTCTTTCATTTGCCACGAAACATTTGGAGAACACTATTTGGAGTAATTAGCCTGGAAGAAATGAAACTCGAATTGCATATGGCTTCGTTGTCACTAATATAAAGAAGGGAAGGACAGTCATCGGGTGTAGAAAATGGGGGAGGAATGGTAGAAATGTTACTCTGCTTTTGTCTTGTCGATAGCTTTTGAAGCATTCTTTCCAAATTAACCCACTCCATCGGTTTGGGTCTGAAGGGAGGAAAAGGTGGCAGAGGCAGCTTTGAGTCATTATTCCTGTCTTTTTTATCTGCCTGATGACTCTTAACCCTTATTTCCCACCTTCCCTTCATGTTTCGAATCAAGTTTTCTTTTTTAAATATCATTCCCTTTCAGCTGATAGCATTTTCCACTTGACAGTCCACTTTGGAGACATCAGAAACACAGGTCTCTGCCGCTCCTGGGGACAGGGTGCTAAGTAACAGGGCTTCTGCTGCGTACGGTACGTGCCTCGCTGACTGTCCAGCCCACACAGTAGCCATCGGTGGGTTCTAAGCAATCCGACTTTCTCTTAGAAACAGTTAAGTCAAGTCCTAGACCAAAAGCATAAGAAAACCAATTCTAAGATAAGACCACAGGCTGTTGCAGGTACGCAGATTATTTTAATAGAGATGGCAGAGTCTGATAAGGTTTTTTTCTATTTCTAAGGAATTTGTTTGTATTTCCTAAGTTTAGGATTTGTTAAAAATATATTTTTTTTAATGTAAATTTCTTTTTCTTCCCCTTCTTTTAAGGTTGCTGGTGTTGTGGGCCGTGCAGACCTCCTGGGTGCCCTGTTCTTTCTGTTAAAGGAATTTGTTGTATTTCCTAAGTTTAGGATTTGTTAAAAATATATTTTTTTAATGTAAATTTCTTTTTCTTCCCCTTCTTTTAAGGTTGCTGGTGTTGTGGGCCGTGCAGACCTCCTGGGTGCCCTGTTCTTTTTGTTATCCTTCCTGGGCTACTGTAGAGCGTTTAGAGAAAGTAAGCGTGATGTTTGTCTTCTTAATTTTGAGATGGGAAATTATTTGCGTATATAAGGTCGTCACTTTGAGGGAATGTGGGGAAAAGGTGTATGCTCGCTGTAGGTGTCTTGTTTCACTCCATTGCTTTTTTAATAACGCAGAGGTTGTGCACCAGTAGTCACACAGGAGCAGCCTGCTGTGCGGTGAGACCAAGAGCTTCTGCCCTAGGCACTGAAGCAGTTGTGATTGATTTTTGTGATTTTATTTCCAGCAAAATTGTAGGAGAAAAAAAGCTTTTGGTTCTTTTTTATTAAAACCTCATGGAGGGGAAAAAAAAGAAAGAAAAATGCTGAAATGGATAGCTATGCACCTGGAGTGTGAGGTTCTTGTTTTTTATTGGAGCATTATTAATACTTACAAAGTCTGTTGACTTTTCTCAAAGACAACTCTAAGGTTTCAGGAAGTACCATTTTATTAATTTTAACTTATCTTCCTTTAAAGTAACTGCTTCCTATTCTGAGTAGATTTCAAAGACATCAGGAGTGCTGTTTGAAGAAAGTATTAAATGTTGATAGTTTTAACATATGTGGGGCACATTTATTTAGGAGGTATAATAAAACCTCTCTTTAATTCTAAAGATTGTTCTTATGAAATAATGGAAAAATTATCAGGAGACTAAAAATTCTATCAAGTGAATTGATACATTTATTAATCTCCTTTAATGAAATATTCTCACAGAGGGTGGAAAACTAAAGACATTGTATATTGTTTTCCTGTGTCCTTTTGCTAATCTTTTCTCTGTTCCAATTCATATACATATATTTTCTCATATATGTGTCTGTTTTTAATTCATCTGTAAATTATAAAATTATATCTGAGAGCCATCCAGGCAAAAGAGAGATTTTTTTAAAATAAAACTTTTGGAAACTAATACCAAAGGTAAAAGTTCTTAATGTGTGATGGATTTTCAATTAATACTTTGATTCATGAAACATTAGTTAAGCATATTTCAGTATTAATGGGACTATCTTAACTATTAGCAACAATATAACCTTTATTTTATATATATATATTTTATTGATTTTTTACAGAGAGGAGGGGAGAGGGATAGAGAGTTAGAAACATCAATGAGAGAGAAACATTGATCAGCTGCCTCCTGCACACCCCCTACTGGGGATGTGCCCACAACCAAGGTACATGCCCTTGATTGGAATCGAACCTGGGACCCTTGAGTCCGCAGGCCGATGCTTTATCCACTGAACCAAACCGGTTAGGCATAACCTTTATTTTTTTTAGTCCAGGAGCATTCTTTTAACATTTATGACATTTTTACTTTAAAATTGGAAAGGGATTTTATAAAGAGATTGTTACAGGCCTTTCATGTTAAGGATGCAGATGTTTTCGAGAAAGCTAACCTGGAAATATTTAGTGTTTGCACACTGATAACAGTGGTAGATGTGGCTTTAGCGGAAACCCTTTTAGGAATATGAATAGGTTTTCATTTGGTTGAAGTGACTTAGAACAGTTAGAAGGCAGATGGATGGGTAAGGAAGCCTTTGAAGAAGCCTTCCTGACGGCCTCGTGTCTACAGGAAGGCCTGACCTCCCCGGGCTCTGGTGCTCTGTTCACTTGAACCCTCTTTAGGAAAAGGGAAGAGTGGATTAAAATGGAGCCTTTGGACCCACCCCCAGACTGGTGTGTTCCTTGCAGTCACCGACAGCTTGTTTAGTCTTTGGAAGATAGAAAGCTGTAGGAGGTTGCCCCTCTCCGCGCATCCGGGCCTCGGGGTCTTGACCCTGAAAGTTATTTTTGGCCACGGACTTTTGTTTCCTTTCTGTCCTCTGACTGTGGCCTCTTGCCCACGCAGGCTTTGAGTTAAACTATATCAGAATGATTTCTTCTTGGAAGTTTAAAGTGGGCTGGAACCACCACCCCTCCAGCTGCACTCTCCATCGTCGTGAGGTGGTTTTCGCTGCTACTTTCAGTTCCCACGCATTGTTTTCACGGGCGGTGCTGGAATGATTCAAATCTGCCTCCCAAGCTTGTTGTGGGTCTGAGATGCAAAACAACGGGGACTCTTAAGAGAGGGACTTACACTCAGTTACTAGCTTATTTGGAGGAAGTCCTGTGTCCTACACACGAGGCAGTTCTCTCTGCCCTCCCCAAGAAGGTTCGGTGTCCTGAGCCCTACCCGCTGTAACCTCAGGATCCAGCAGACCAGATGCCCAGCCCTGTCCCTTGCTCTACTCAGGCGGCACCATTGGAACAGCCCCTTCACTCTGCCGGGCACTGCCCTGTCCTCTCCTGTCCACAACTCCCAAATCCTGCTTTGTCTCAGTGCTGATGAATTTGGGTGGAGCCTTTCCTAGTCTCCGTTGACACAGGCACTATGTGTTCAGCCTCTCTTCTGTGTGTCAGATTCTCCGTACTCCTTCTTAAACATGCTAAAATAGAAACTACTTCTGCCCTGGCCAGTGTGCTCAGTGGTTAGAGCGTTGGCCTGCACACCAGAGGATATCGGGTTCCATTTCCAGTCAAGGGCATGTACCTAGGTTGCAGGTTCCATCCCTGCCCTAGGTGTTCGGGAGGCAACCAATCAATTTTCTCTCTCTCTCACCTCCTTCCCCTGCCTTTCCACTCTCCAAAACTCAATGGGGAAAAATACTCTCAGGTGAGGATTTAAAAAAAAAAACACACAGCTTTTTTGTTTATAGAGAATAACTTTCTGAAATAATTCCCTCCCCCCATGGAATGATTTTTAAACATCATATTAATGTCCAACTTCACAAATATGATGGCCGAGTCTTGTTTAAGAGGAGCAAAGTTTTCACAAACTAATAATAACTTTACAGAGGAGAAGCAGTGAGAGCTCTGTGCAAAAATAATTCTGGTTAAGGAATTCATGATGAGACACTTCTGATTCTGTTCTAAAATGGCATACAGGATTATCAGGGTTGGTCATTCATTCTTTCACCAATAATTAATCAAGCATGAAGGGCATCCTTTGTAGCAGGCCCTGTGTCAGGGACACAGAAACTAAAAGGACACAGTCCATGCCCTTGAAGGACTTAGAGCCTGGTACAGTTTGACTAAAATAAAGCTTCCATTATTCACATTGCTCAAGGAACAGAATATTCTGGTTTTCCATACGACCCTGTCAACGTTTTCCTCCCTGTAGCCTCCTCACAGCAGGTACTCAATAAGTATCCCCTTCTTTTCATGGTGTGTTTATGCAGAATTGATGACTGTGCCCTCTGTACTCCTAATTTCTTTGTTTGTTTGCCCTGGAATGTACAATTTATTATTTTATTGAGATATAATTGACATATAACATTGCATTAGTTGTAGGTGTACATCATAATGCTTTGATATATGTATATATTACAGAATGATCACCATAATAAGTCTAGTTGACATCCATCACCCTACATAGCTATACCTTTTTTTTTTTCTTATAAGAACTTTTAAGATTTACTCTCTTAGCAACTTTCAGATATACAATACAGTATTAACTGCTGTCACCATGGTATACATTACACCCCAGGACTTACTTATTTTATAATTGGCTGTTTGTACCTTTTCACCACCTTCATCCATCCCATCCCCCACCCCACCTCTGGCAACTACTACTCTGTTCTCTCTATGAGTTTGGTGTGTGTGTGGTTTTTTTTTAGACCCCCCTCATAAAAGTGAGGTCATACAGTATTTGTTTTTCTGTCTGACTTACTTCAGTCAGTATAATGCCTTCAAGGTCTGTTGTGTCGCAAATGACAAGCTTTCCTTTTTTATGGCTAGATAATATTCCGTCGGCATGTGTGCCACATTTTCTTTATGCATGGGTCTGTCAATGGACACTTTGATTATTTCCATATCTTGGCTATTGTAAATAATGCTGCGGTGAACATGGTGCATGTGTCGTCTCGAGATAGTGATTTTGTTTCCTTTGGGTAAATACCATGAAGTAGAATTGCTGGATCATATGGTGATTCGTTTTATATTACTAATTTTTTTCACCTACTCTTAAATTTCTTTGAGTCAAACAGAGAAGAGTCCTTGATACTAATGGACACTGGGTGTGTATATTTTCATTTGGACTTTGAGATGTCGCAAACAATAGTCACACATTTTTATTTCCCCCCCTCGAGTCAGTGTGGGCTGTAAAAGACACCGGGGGTGCGGGGGGTAAACACGCCATGGCAATGAGGAGTCTTTGGGCCAGTTGCTCGTGTTGTCCACATGTTTGCAAGTGTTCCACTGGGACTCAAAGCTCTTCTGGTGGAAGTTCAGCCCAGCGTTTATTGAATACAAATACTAATGCTATTTATTATTTAAACTTATGTTTAAAGTGACCTGGTCTTTGTTCTTCTTGGATCTGAACATAAATTCAAAGAAAGGCCTAACGTTAGTTGCATATAAATTTGAAGTTCAAGAAAGGTTTTTGCAGAGAAACAGAGTTAATATTTTTTATAAGGAAACAAAATATTGAGTACTCTGAAATTAATGATGGAACTAGTTCAAAAGCTCTTTCAGAGGATATATATTTTTTTGATAACCTCATTAGCTTTCTTTATAGATGCGATGCTTGTATTATAAACCTCGGGACAATTTTTAACTGCCTGAGTTTATTAACAAGCCATTCTGTACTAACCTCCAGAATCCTGGGGTTTTTATAAAATGAAAAAAATCTACACACGTAACATTTGTCTGACCTTTTGTGGGTGTGTGCTTAACTTGAGTATCTCTAAGCAAGATCTTTTGAAACAGAATCCTTTTTCAAAAAAAAAGTTTCCTTATAAAGGAAGCATACATTTTCTCATAAAAAGGAAAAACACTAAGTCAAATGAAGTCGATGATGCACTAGTTATTATTTCTGAATGCCCAAAACAAAAAGTATTTTTCTTATGATATGACATCTTTTCAATATTTATCTCTCTCTTAATACCTCATACTTGGGATTGTGAACATAATCTCTCTGCACGATAAACTTGCTAGAATGACCAAAACAATTTTTCAAAATTGATACCTTAAAATACTTATTTCATGGAAGTGAGAACTATGAAGAGAAATTTAATTAGTCTCACTTATAGTGGGGAGGAGAGAATCTTAGTGGGGGGCAATGAATTTGCTACATAACTAGAACAACCATTTTAAATTCTAATCCATTGTAAAAGACCAGATCTTAAATCTCAGTTGTTTTAAATTCTTAAACTTTATTTGCTATATTGCTCTCCTTATCATAGTTCAGGCAGCTGAAATAGAATAACTCTTACTCTTGAGCTATCATTTCCTCATATTTTCGTTCTGATTTAAGACATCTCTTTTTCTTTGACTTAGAATCATGCTAGCTTTAAAAAAAAAATAGGTCAATTGAGTAAGTCACACAGCGTAGGCCTCTTGTTTTTGGATTTGGGGTCCTTGCCAACTGAACTGTGACAGCAGTATTCATGTGTGTTCTCTTTTCTCGGCCTTCGTGTTCCTTTGGTTTCTGCATGTCTCGATTTCCCCAGAATGGTCCTGTATTTTAGAACGGCAGTGCCCGCCTTCTTTCATTCTCTGGGGGGAAGCACTGCTTAGTTGGCTCCAACTTTTGGACAGAGAATCTGATGCTCATTGTGTCGCTCTGGCAAAGAGAGTCGGGGCCACCTGTCAGGGTGGCGTGGTTCCCACACGCAACACGACGTGCCAGTTTCAAGGCGGCGGAGATGCCAGGCATTGAGTGGTGAAGAGGGTAGCTGGTATAATGCGATGCTTTTTCTGAAAGATCTTCCCACTGGAAAATAGTGCCAAATCCGAGGCACGTGCTTCATTAAATGAATCACATCTGTTGGCACTTGTGGGTGTTAGCACTGACAAGTATCTTTCCATTGGTGACTGCATTTTTGTATTCCCCCACCTCCCCCCGTGCTCCCTGTACTCCATTAATCTTTGCCTCCATTTACCTAAGTGATTGAATTATCTTAGATGGTAGAGACATATACAGAAACAAGGAAAATGTTTTCTAGGCCTGTCTCTATTAAAGTATGGATCATAAACTATTGATGTTCCTATGCTGCATGATTATCTTAGAGCAAGTTGTCTTCTTAAGTGATAGGAGATGTCTCATGGTGTAAAAAGAGCTTGCGGTTTTTTTCCTCTTCTCCTGGGAACTCAAAATGTAGCAGACTGAATGGAGGTGAGATGGAGAATGCTGTAGAGCAATGCACCAGTTAGAATTCCCTATTTGGGAGAGATTTATTTTAATAAAAATACACATAAATGCAACTACTGGAGATCACATCTGCCTCTCAGGATTTATTCTTACTGTTTTTACAGTTACTTCCAAATTTAAAATTAAAATAGTCCATTTTTCTTATGCCATTTTAATATCCCTTATATAATTTTTTAAAATTGATTTTTTTAAAAAGAATCACAGTGAAGAATTTTCCATTGTGAGGAGTTTCAAAGACTAAATTAAAAGTGGAAAGACTTGACTTTGGGCTATATTTGTTTACATTAAACAAATTGTTAACTTTTTGGTATTAAATTACCAAAAAGTTAAATTGCTTAACAAATATGATAATTAAATAAGAATTCTGGTAGACATGGAAATAAGTAAAAGTACTGATGGAACAGATATTTATTGAGTGCCAACCATACACAAGGTGGCCTACCACTATCTGTTTCAATTGTCTTATTAAAATGCTCAAGTTTGGAAATAAGTTTGGTTTGCATTAGTCACTAAATAAGAACATAGTCACAAAAACAGAGTCCAAATTCATCAAGATTAGGCTGTATATTGGCAATTAGTCACCTTGTATATTAGCATTCGTCACTTTGACAAATAGAGACTCAAACAAAATCTTAATTTTGGAAAACCCATGGGTAAAACTATACCACAGCAGGTTGTATTACCAGAAGTCCATTAGGCTGGGCGGTCCCCAAACTCAGGACTGGCTTCCCAGTAGATCGTTTAATCTATATGTGTCCTTTCTTGTTCACCGCCTGTACTGGAACCACTCGCCGTGGGTTATCATGCACATACCTGCCACACACCCGTAAAGAAACCCTTTTGATTGACGTAAAATAGTTGATAAATATGACTTAAGTTTCCAGTTCAGATTCTGGAAAAACTGAAATCGGCTTCCCAGTAGATCGTTTAATCTATATGTGTCCTTGTTCACCGCCTGTACTGGAACCACTTGCCGTGGGTTATCATGCACATACCTGCCACACATCTGTAAAGAAACCCTTTTGATTGACATAAAATAGTTGATGAATATTACTTAAGTTTCCAGTTCAGATTCTGGAAAAACTGAAATGCATGTGAATTAGTCTTATGACTCCTGATAAAATATCAAATGGCTAATCTGGGGGGAAAGAGTTGGATTCAAATAGGCAAAATCATTTCACATTTCCTGTTTTCAAAGGCAGACTTGGAATACAGACATAGCCCTGTGCCAGTCATTTCATCTCTGAGCTGGGTCTTTGATCACATGATGTGTCTGCTGTGCAGTAGAAATGCATGAGCCATACATGTAATTTAAAAGTTTGTGCTGGCCACATTATAAGAAGAAATAGGTGAGATGAATTTTAACAATACATTCTATTTAGCCCAATGACTGATTTCAACATGTAATCAGTGTAAAAGTTTTATGAAATATTTTACAGTCTTTTTTATACTGAACTCTTCAGTATCGGGTGAGTGTTTTGCTGTTAAAACACGTCAGTAGTAACTGGGTGAATTTCAGGTGCTCGTTAACACTAATGCCCATGCTTCTGGGCAGCGGTGGTCTATGGTTTTCTGAAGGTGAAGCCATCACTTGCTTTATAACTGAACCCTGAAATTCTGTCTTCAATCTGATATTGTCACTGTTGAGATGTGACCTTAATATGTAATAATCTCTGAAATTGAAGAAACATCCAGAAAGAGACAGTTGTTTGCATATTTTCACTCTAAGAAAGAATATGCTAACAGCCAACAGTTTAAAAAACGAAATGGGCTGTTACCATACAAAGTTAATACCCACCCATCTCCAAGGTACTAAAGGGAAGGCCAGGTGGCCCCCTGCTGGCCTCAACTATACTAGTCAAATAACATTGTTTTGTTTTTATCTATTCTGCCATCACTGCAAAAGAGGTTATTGCAAAACCTCAGAGAAGCACTACTCCAACTTTTACTACATTGTGGTCCTGTGATTTGTGGGCTCATTGCCCCTTTTGGTAGATAGTGGACAGTTATGTCATTCGCTGACCACTTGTTGCCTTTTCAGGGGCAGGCAAGCTTTAGCTAAATCAGGATCACCTGGAGGCCTGGTTAAAGGGCGAATTGCTGGGCTCCACCCTCCAGTTTCTGATTCTGCAGATCTGGGTGGGGCCTGAGAGTCTGTTTAGAACAGGATCCAAGGGCAGGTTCGTGGACCACACATTGTGAGTAGCACTGGTTTAGGACAGAGGTCTCATTTCTTTTCCTCTGTCCCCGGGACATTTGTCAAAATCTGAGATGTTTTTGCTTGTCACAACTGAAGGCTGAGAATATTACTGGCATCTAATGGGGAGAAGCTAGGGGTCCTACTAAACATCCTGCAATGCACAGAGCAGCCCGCACAAGGAATTAACCAGCCCAAGTAGTAGTGCTGAAGTTGGGAGACCCCTGTCTTGGGGAAAATGAAGAAAATCAAGTATTTGTAACAAACTGTGTGAAGAATGTAGGGATAGGTTGTGATAAGGGCAGTGTAGGATGCTGCAGCTGATGTAGGGTGTCAACTAGGGGCACAGAGGTAGGTAAGACAGATGCTGCTCTCGGGGGCACCAGACATGCACACAGTAGGCCCATTTGCTTTTTAACTGTGGAGTAAAACTGGTGAATTGAGAAAGGACGCTACCTGGGTGGGCATGGATGGGGTTTCACGGCTTCAGTGATATTTAACAGCTGCATAAAATGGCTTGGGTTTTGCCAGGGGCATTGTAGCCAAGGAGAACTGATCATGGGGGACCCCGAAAAGCTAGAGAGGTTTTACGTGGCCCGGTCACAAAGCCTTAAATGCCATTACTCTCCGGAGGGTCACCTTCATCCAGTAGGCAGTAGGATAAAGGTTCATTGTGCTTTATGAGACAGTGGAATCCAAGTTGATGAGGCGCTGCTGCTAGTCAGTTGGCCTTGTGGAGAGCCTTAAAAGTGCCTCAACTATACAAGTCAGATAACATTGTTTTGTATTATATCTATTCTGCCTCTTTGTACATTAAACCAGGAAATTCTATATACAGAGATTCTGAAGAAAAGATGGAAAGTTCAGAAAATACTAGCTAGCCCATGCATCCTTTCTGCTTGATTCCCGAATGTCTCCTGCTACTGGAGCCTGTTTGTGAATGAGAACATTTCCCAATGAGTCGCCAGGGCCCCCGGCAGCCTGCCAACGCCAGAGTGGGTGTCAGTCACACAAGGGTTAGTCCTGCTCACAGTTCGCCCAGCTGGATGGAGACCCTCCTGGTCTTGACACGAGAATGTGTGCGGCTGGGAGGGCCTCCCACTCCAGAGCCCATGGCTGTTCCTGGATAGGAAGCCTGGGTATCCTTTAGGACTTCCATCCTGGGGCTTTGCTGATTGGGTCTTAAACATTCACAGGACTTTTTATATCACTTCACTCAGGATCTACATCATGGCACACACCCATGCCAAATACACTTGGGTTGGTTTTAGTATCTTCTCTCTCTCCTTCCTCCTTTCCTCTCTCCCCACACACTTACTTGTTGGTTTCCCGATCAAGCAGTTTAATGAGAACCAAAGTGTATCTTTTCACTGCCTGATGAGTTGGGCACATTTTTCTGACCAGGCGACTGAGCAGCTATGGCCTGAACCACTGCCTCACGGTCCCCTGGAATTCCGCCTCCCTGGAACCTGGGGCGGGTTTGCTGATTCGTGTGCAGCAAACGATTGTTGAATGCTTTTTGTGGCCCCACACTATACCAAGTGTTTTGTTTTTTTTAGATGTATGGTTTTTAATGCATGCACACAGTTAAGAAAATTTTAAAGATAGAAAAGGTTATACTATGAAAAGTAAGACTTCCCTACCTAAATTTTCCTACTTAAAATTGTTCAGAAACCAATATAATTGGTTTCTTGTGTGTTTTCCAGAGATGTGTTTTGCATTTGCAAGCATACTTATGTAATTTTTAACATGGATGTCAGATATATCTATCTAAAATTTCCCTCTCAGATGAGGACTATATCGTGAATGTTGCCCCCATTTTATAGGCGATGTCACTGAGACGGTGAGTATAGTAACTTGCTCAGGGTCACATAGTAGATGCAGAGCTGGAATTTAGACCAGGAGCTCTGGTTTTAAGCAAAACTAAACCAAGATTCATGGACACACGGGCAAGCTAATGATCTCGTCCTCCACGCAGGTTCATTTGCCCCACCTCAAAGCTGTGTCTTCTTAGATCAGTGGTTCTCAACCTTGGCTGCACATTAGAATCACCTGGGAATCTTTTTAAAATCCTGATTTCTGGGCCTCATCCTCCGGAAATTCTGTTTCTTTGTTATGGGGTGGAGCCACAACATTAGTAACAAAGAAACAGAATTTCCGGAGGATGAGGCCCAGAAATCAGGATTTTAAAAAGATTCCCAGGTGATTCTAATGTGCAGCCAAGGTTGAGAACCACTGTCTTAGATGCTTGTTCACCATCTGTCTGGATGAGGAGGTGAGGGCCTCAGCACGGAAGAATAGAGATGAACACCACCCCACCTTTTTCCTCTCCTCTCCTCCCAAGCAGTTCAGCTCTGGCCCCCAGATTGCAGATACCACCCACCAAACAGTGTCTAGCCAGGCCCACCCTCCTCAGAAGGCAATTTAGGGACCAGGGGTGATTACTCAAGCTCAGCCCCACTCAAGCTTCCTACTGCGGCCTTCGCATTTCTGGAGCTGTTTTGTCTTCCTAGTGATGCTTGAGTTCCCATGCAGGATGGGACCTGTGCCTTTGTCTGCCCCGGGTGCCGGGTGGGTGCCAGCCCTCAGTCAGTGGTCCTGCATCGTCACGGGTCTGAGCCATTCCACACCCCCTGATGCTCAGAGCCCAGCCTTCTATCGCAGTAGCAGAGACTCTCAGCTGCTCAGGCATTCCCATCACTCCTGCCGTGGTGACAGCAGCTGTAACTGCTGAGCCCTTATGCAACCAGGTGCAGTGCTTACGCTCTCAGTGGGAGTTCTCAACATAACTTGTCAGAATGGCCTATTAGGTGATCGGCAGGTTGGGGAGAAGGAACTTACCCCTTGGGGACTGTGAGATGAGAGTCTTTGTGGCCAGGACTTGGTTACAATGCCTCCCAAAGGCTCTGGGCACCTGCCAGGGTTCACCTTGAGAGGGGACATGTGTACATTTAGAGGGTGTTGCCTCATCAGGAATTCAGGGGTTTAACACAACTTCAGAGAAATGCTGTCAGAGACCAAACTCTGGTTTTAAATTGTGGCAACATGAGGTGCATGCTTCAAATTTTTGTTCCTAGTGCTGATAAAACCGAGCTGGGTTGTATGACTTTTATGTTTGTCATTTCTCTTAATTGGCAGGTAACAAGGAAGGGACCCATTCTACATTCTGGGTGTTGCTGAGCATCCTTCTGGGCGCTGTGGCCATGCTGTGCAAAGAGCAGGGGATCACTGTGCTGGTAAGACCTGCTCTGAACGCACCCTTCCTCCTCCTGTAGAGACAGAGCGAGCCGGCCCTGCCTGTGTGACCTCCTCTATTGCACCCCATTGCCAGCCTGCAGTTGTAGACATTTCTGGACCGATTACTTGTGCTCTCACAGTCCTGATGTTGCATCAGGGAATGACCTGTCTCAGCTGACGATCATTAGCGACTGGTGGGAATGGAGAGTGGGAGGTTCTTAAAGAGTGGCCATTGGGCCTCTTGGAGAGGTCCCATAGAAAAAGGTGAAAGAACGGTTTGGGTTTTCTTGGGTGCTCTCATATTTGGGCAGTCCTAAATGCAACAGTGGGCTGACCCCATTAATGCTTCTGGTCCTGGTTAAAGAAGTACTGAGTGTAGATCATGTTATATTTGGCTTCCATTGGAAATGTGAAAGGAGAGGAGAGGGCCTTTGAGGAGAGGCACGCACCTCCGATGGCTAATCTGAATTGAAGCCCCTGGAAGGGAGAGGCATTGAAATCCACTTTCCTTTTTTCTCTATTCTAGCCAGTGTTCTGCCCCACATTATTAGAGGGAAATCTAGAAATCAGAGATGTGAGCAGAGGCAGAGAAATGGAAAACAAAGGTGAGGGGTGTGAATGGCCCAGGTGGGAATACCTTGGGAAAGAAAAGGCAGTCAGAGCTATTTGGGGTTTGACACAAGTCAGGCAAAGATCAGTGGTTTTATTGGACTTGGTCCATAATGTTAAGGTTAGCTATCTACTGTACAAGATGGTGTAGAAGGAATTACTGTGCCAGCATCCTTGGATTTCAGGAGTTACTTTTTAAAAGTAACAATTTGGTCTAAGCCAGTGTTTCTTAACTTTGCTATTATTGACATTTAGGGCTGGATCTTTTTCTTTCCTTTGTTTAAAAGTATTATTAATATGTGTGTGTGTGTGTATGTGTGTGTGTGTATGTGTGTGTGTATGTTTGATATCTATAATAATAAAAGCATAATATGCTAATTAGACCAGACAGCCCAACGACCTTCCAGATGAAGCCGGGGCTGCGAGGGCCGAGCCTCTTGCACGAATTTCATGCATTGGGCCTCGTGTGTGTGTGTGTGTGTGTGTGTGTGTGTGAGAGAGAGAGAGAGAGAGAGAGAGAGAGAGAGTTTGATTTCAGAAAAGAAGGGAAGGGGAGAGAGTGATAGAAATATCAATGATGAGAAATAATCATTGATCAGCTGCCTCCTGCACACCCCTTGTTGGGGATCGAGCCTGCAACCAGGGCATGTGCCCTGAGCGGGAATCAAACCTAGACTCCTGGTTCATAGATTGATGCTCAACCACTGAGCCACGCTGGCCTGGCATGGGCTGGATCTATTATTTTGTTAATCCTCACCCAAGGATATTTTCCCATCAGTTTTTAGAGAGAGTGCTAGGGACAGGGAGAGACACAGAGAGAGAAACCTTGATGTGAGAGATACATCGATTATTTGCCTCCCACATGCACCCCAACCCGGGCCGGGGAATTGAGCCTGCAACCAAGGTACATACTCTTAACCAGAATCAAGCCCATGACCCTTCAGTCTGCAGGCTGACACTCTATCCAGTGACCCAAACCAGCGAGGGCTAGATCCTTGGTCTTTCGGAGGGCTGTCCTGTGCTCTGTAGGATGTTTAGCAGCATCCTTGGCCCCCATTCACTCCAGTAGGACCCCCTCAGTTGTAACAACCGAAAATGTCTCCGACATAGTCACGCATCCCCAAGGGGCAAAGTCATCCTCTTGAGAACCACCGCTCTGAACCCCTCCTCCTCAGGGTGTGGTTTGAGGCCCAGTAGCATCAGCATCCCCTGGGACTTACTAGAAACTTAGGTTTCAGACCCCACACCAGGACTGCTGCATCCGAATCTCCACTTAACAAGGACCCATGGTGACTCCCATTACAGTTTGAATTTATGTGAAAAAGGATATGGTGAAATTTAGCTGTTTTCAAAAATTTGATAAGAATGTGGACATTTTGAGGATGTGGACGTTTTGATGATACATTTAAGTGGGAAGGAGGAGGGAGGGCCAAACGTGTGTTCGGCTCCGTGCCCCTGACGGCAAGGCCCCGTCACCCGTGGTGACTGTCCTACAGCTCACAGGCAGAAGCACAAACGGTGTGAAAAGACAGTGACGGCAGCAGCTCAACGGGGAGCCCTGCCTCCTAGAAATGGCCTCCTGTGACCCACTAAATCGTGTGTCGCTTGGGTGAATGAAATCAGGATTCTTGAAATGATTAATCCAGCACTGGCCCCGTGTATTGGATAATGAATGGCTCCCAGCATTTCTGGGAGAGGGTTAAGTAGGAATGTCATCCTTGCTCTGAAAACCACAAATCGCCACTGGCTTCTGATGATTTATGATCTTTGCCACGAAGCCCCATATTAAAAAGACGCAAGTCATTTAGGGGCAGTGTGATCCAAATACGCCGTGTGTATTCTGACCACTGTATCCAGATTGGGCAGAGTTCTGCTAGGTCAGTGGTTCTCAACCTTGGCTGCACATTAGAATCACCTGGGAATCTTTTTAAAATCCTGATTTCTGGGCCGCATCCTCTGGAAATTGTTTCTTTGTTAGGGGCCACAACCTTAGTAACAAAGAAACAGAATTTCCGGAGGATGGGGCCCAGAAATCAGGATTTTAAAAAGATTCCCAGGTGATTCTAATGTGCAGCCAAGGTTGAGTACCACTGTGCTAGATAATGTTTCCTGCAGCAGCGACAACGGTGGGAAGACCATTGCAGCGCAGACAGTAGAATTCAAGGCTCATCTGGCCTTCAGCCTGTAACGAACTACAGGTGTAATAGCTGCAGACTCAGCCCTCCCCTGCTAGAAAGAAACTGTCATGGTGGTATTGGAAGCTGTTAGCATAGGTCAGTGATGGCGAACCTTTTGAGCTCGGCGTGTCAGCATTTTGAAAAACCCTAACTTAACTCTGGTGCCGTGTCACATATAGAAATTTTTTGATATTTGCAACCATAGTAAAACAAAGACTTACATTTTTGATATTTATTTTATATATTTAAATGCCATTTAACAAAGAAAAATCAACCAAAAAAATGAGTTCGCGTGTCACCTCTGACACACGTGTCATAGGTTCACCATCACTGGCATAGGTAGAGCTACAGTATCTCACTCTCAAATCCCAGTGGCATCACAGGATCGGCGTTTTTATCATTCACCTAGCCGTCGTGGTCAGGGGTGACTGCCCTCCGTACAGTGGCCCAGGCTGGCGGAGCCTCTGCCGTCTGCAGTGAGTGTCCTCATCGTCTCCGTCACAGCCAGTGGGAAGGGGACACCGAGTGGTGGAGGGTGTCCAGGTTTATAACCAAACCTCCCAGATGGGGCGTTGTCACTTCTGCCCACATTCCATAGGCTGACACTCAGTCCCGTGACCGCACGTAGCTGCAGGGGAGGCTGGGAAATGCAGTCTGGCTGTGTGCTGGGCAGGAACAGAAAGCTGCACCTGACCCATGTGACTCAGCTGGTTGGAGCGTGCATCATCCTGTGCACCAAAACGTTGCCAGTTCGATTCCTGGTCAGGGCACATACCCAGGTTGCGAGGTCAATCCCCAGTCGGGATGTGTATGGGAGGCAACTGATCTATCTATCTCTTTCTTCTTGCCCCCCCACTTCCCCTCTCTCTAAAATCAGTAAAATATATCCTTGGGTGAGGATTACAAAAAGAAAAGGAGAATAGCAAGCTGGTGGACAGTTAGGAGTCTGAAGCTGAGGGATCTCCAATGGCCCATCAGAGACCCTTGTACATGTTCTGCTCCTGCTTCTGCTGCACTTGCCGAAGTCAGTCAGCACCTGGGGTTCCTGAGGTGTCTTTACTTATGTGGCTGGGTTTCCGAGGCTGATGGCTGCCTTTGTCGTTGTAGGCATAATAACTGCCCACATAACCACTCTGTTATATCAATTAAGGGACTCTCTTAGTGTAAAGGAAAAAAAAGGGGGAAGGAACGACCTTTGAGGAGGTCCAAATTTCTAGTTATCCCAAATCTTATAGTATTCTAACATGCCAACTATGAAATTATGACAAACAGGAATTTGCTAGCTAATAAACTTGATATAATATATTACCATGAGCTAATTTCATAGGAACAATGGTGGTTTTTCCAAGAGCTGAGGAAGTCTGCCGTAATTACCTAATCCACTATATTCCTTACCTTGATTTACCAATATAATCGTGCAGTATAATTGCTACCTAATCAGAGTTAGGTGCCCGCATCATTGATTGCCTTGTTTTGCCTCCTTAGGGTTTGAATGCAGTCTTTGACATCTTGGTGATAGGCAAATTAAATGTTCTGGAAATTGTCCAGAAGGTCCTACACAAGGACAAGTCATTAGAGGTGAGTATGTACTTTTTGTGTCCAACCCTGACATGGAAAATGTCAAGTACCAGCTGATTTAAAATGCCATTTTCAAAGTTCTTCCTGTGAGTCTGAATTCTAAAATAGCCAGCCTTTTAAAGCACAGTGTCAGCACAGTTCAGGTAGAATTGCTGCACAATTGTACCTGGCTGGGCCACACTTCTGTTTGAAAATCTGTGACATCAGGGCCTTTGCGGTGTCTTTGCAGTACATTGGCGTGCTCAGAAATGGGGGTCTCCTCTTCAGAATGACCCTCCTGGCCGTGGGGGGAGCCGGGGTGCTCTACGTGCGCTGGAAAATCATGGGCACCGGCCCGCCACCCTTCACCGAGGTGGACAACCCCGCGTCCTTTGCCGACAGCGTGGTGGTCAGGGTGAGTTCTGAGTGTGTCCACCCAGTTCCCCCGTCCTTCACCCCTCCTCCGCCTCTCACCCCCAGCACACCCACAAAATCCCTAATAAATGGAACCCCTCCGTGTTTGTTTGCCGTCACGAAGGACATTCCAGGATAAAACCAGGCTTTGATCAGGGGACTGAGCAGGTGGAAGCCCCCTGTATTTCCACTCTAATCAAAATTGAGTGGTTCCTTCTAACGTCAGGTTTCTCGCCGGCCTCGTTAGTGTCTCCTAACCCCAAGACTTTGGTTATAAAGGAAATTGGCATGGCGGGGTTAAGATGAAATACAGCAATATCAGTGGTATCTTTAAAAGTCTAATGGTGTCAAGACTCTCTTTATTGCAAAGGTTGGCTTTATCTGAAGGCAAGGGTGTCAGTGCTTTCATAGAGACCGGAATCAAGAGAAACAGCATAGAATCCTGTGCTTACGTTGTTAGGCACATAGGTGACCCCTGGGCCTCAGATTTCCTGGGTCACAGACTTCGGGCCTCACTACGTAAATGGGACATAGACTGATCAGAAATGGAAGAACTGTAGAGCAGAGTCTGGCGGCTACGCTGCATTTCTCTCTCTTAAAATCTCAGTGCATTTCATACATTGCAAATTAGTGCCCCTCACCCATGGTCGAAAGTGGCAGCATTTTATTTTCTACAGCTGCTCTCCTGGAAGAGAAGCCTATGGGTGCCTCAGAAGTGAAGTTAGGGTACATAGGTATATTTTCAAGTTTAGTATTAAGTAAATGTTTGTTTTCCTTTTGACTGACAGGCCATAAACTATAATTACTACTATTCCTTGAATGCCTGGCTGCTGCTGTGCCCCTGGTGGCTGTGTTTTGATTGGTCAATGGGCTGCATCCCCCTCATTAAGTCCGCCGGGGACTGGAGGGTAATTGCACTGGCAGCACTCTGGTTCTGCCTAATTGGCCTGATATGCCAAGCCCTGTGCTCTGCAGACAGTCACAGGAGAAGGTAAGAGACAGCGCCGAGTTTTAACTTCCACCCTGGGTTAAGTCAGAAGCATTTTGCTAAATCCATCACTGCTCATTTTAACGATTTTGTGGAAGTCATGTCTGAGGACCTTTATTTCCAACGCATATTTATGACGAGGAGGAGTTCACCCATTCGGAATCCATCGCTGGCTTCAACTGGTGGGGAGTGGACTTGGAGGAGGGGGTATGGGTGACTGCCTTATCTCCCCCTCCTCCCCTCCCCCTGAAGTACGTAGCATTTTGAGATCCTTTTCTCGGTAGGTGGTAAAGAGTAATTTATGGTCAGAACAGAGAGTGTAATTGATGTGTGCTGTGCCCGTTATTTCACAGTTCTCCTTCAGAAAACCCTGGTGGATGCCATAGTGATTCTTTCTGTTGTTGTTTGGTACAAAATAAACTGCTGCCCCAAAGAGACTATTCTTTTCTCACAAAAAAAAAAGGGTGGGGAGGGGAAGGTTATTGAGAATAAAATTGGAGGAATAACAAATATGTTTCGTGAGAAGGAAAACTATTTATTTATTTTTTTTAAGATATTTTATTGATTTTTTACAGAGAGGAAGGGAGAGAGATAGAGAGTTAGAAACATCGATGAGAGAAACATCGATCAGCTGCCCTCTGCACACCTCCCATTGGGGATGTGCCCGCAACCAAGGTACATGCCCTTGACTGGAATCGAACCCGGGACCCTTGAGTCTGCAGGCCGACGCTCTATCCACTGAGCCAAACCGGCTTCAGCAAGGAAAACTATTTAAAATGATTTCCTTTACATATAAGTATGTATGGATTTAGATTAGTAATTTCTCAAAATAAATTAAGGTTCAAGTTTACCTGTGTTTTAAATTGGTTCGTAATTCTAAAGGTCCACAAACTTTTGCCCCAGTTCACTTGTACATGTGCAATTAGATTTTATTTTTAACATACTGTAGGCACAGGGTCCAGGAAGGAGCCAGCAAATTTGACCCAGTTTCCCAATTCATCCTCTTGTATCATACGGGACATTAGAAATGATAGCCTAGGCCCAGCCTTCTTCTACTTGACTGAAATTTGTGGGGTTGTAACCCCCAAAATGATATTAGTTTATTTCAGATGTTATAAAGTCTAAACTAATTAATTAGTATTATACCTGTTAAGTTTGTAGGGGGATTTTTTTCCCTATGTAAACTACATTAGACTAATTGGGGCCAATATCCACTGGCCCCAATTAGTCTAATGTAGTTTATATAGGAACTACATGGTTTGAGGTGTGTTAGGAGTAGATGAATGAATAAGGCCTCACAAATATAGTCATTCTAACCTCATTGTTATGAATCGTGTGACTTGTAAGTTTTATCCTTGTGCTTGATGCTAAGTGCCTCTATAAGATTTTTACATCTTTTAATATTGCCAGGCTAAACCCTCTCTACTGATGACAGCGTTTTGCTGCTGAGACTACCTTTTCTCAATGGATGGCATGAAAAAAAAAAAGCCTTTACTATTATTTTAATGTTGAGTAGCACATTTTCTTGAGATAGCTACAAATAGCCATCTCCGTTCCTCTCACTTTCCAGGATCCTCACGCTGGGCCTGGGATTCCTCATTATCCCGTTTCTCCCCGCAAGTAACCTGTTCTTCCGCGTGGGCTTCGTGGTGGCCGAGAGAGTCCTCTACCTGCCCAGTGCTGGGTACTGCATGCTGCTGACGCTCGGGTGCGGAGCTCTCGGTAAACATACACAGAGAAAGGTACTGGTGCCTTTCGTAACCAGATGGTTGGATGGTTGGATGGTGGGACGGACTTTCCTCATGACATTTACCATGTCTCTCTATTCTTAAGAAACTAATCGCTGCTCTCGTACTGGGAATTCTATTCATAAACACGCTGAGGTGCATAATTCGCAGCGGCGAGTGGCGGAGTGAAGAACAGCTCTTTAGAAGTGCCCTGTCTGTGTGCCCTCTCAATGCTAAGGTGTGTTGGCTGCCCTGTGTCTTTAGAAAGATGTTACTAGGAAATGTTTTCAATTCAACAACTGAATAAGAAGAATGTTTGCCTTCATACAGAATCTAGCATAATTCTGGGTTTCTCTTTCTTTCTTTTTTTTTTTTTGTTCTTTTGATAAAATGTATTAAAATTCCCCTGAGCCAAAATAATTCAAAAGAAGTTATTAAAACCAAGCAATGTCTGCCCTGGCCAGTATGACTTGGTTGGGCTTCATCCCGTGCACTGAAAGGTTGCTGGTTTGATTCCCAGTCAGGGCACATGCCTAGGAGTCGGGCGGGTTCGATCTCCAGTAGGGGGGATGCATAACACAGTCGATAGATGTTTTGATCTCACATCGATGTGTTTTTTTCCTCTCCCTTTTCCCTTCCTCTCGCTCTAAAAATAAATCAATAAAAATATATTAAAAAAGACAATGTCAGTGAAGCAAGGGATTACCTAAAGGAAGTTTTACTCATCTTCCAGTTGGTCCCATCTCCCTTTGAAGTGGTGGCAGGGGAGCTAACACCACACATCCAGTCTGCGCTGGAGGAGGCCCACAGTTGAAACATGCAGAGCACACTTTTCAGAATACATGCTCTGGCCACAGCATCCACCACCCACCCTCCAAGCATTTGAAGATGATAGTACCTACAAACGGACAGTAACTTGATTCAGGGAGTTTAAATTGTTCTGTGTGGTATGCACTAGTACACATTTGCGTCACCTGCTCGTGATTCCTTTTGTCAGGTTGGGGAAAATAAATGTGTAGACTTTAAAATTGGCAGTGTTTTTGTAGAAGCCGTCTGGAAGGAATTTTTTCACTTGGATTCTTCATGAATCCAAGCTCTTCGCTTCACCGGCTCTGCCTTCTTAGATGAAATTTTGAACTTTCAGTGCCCTTAGAAAAGGGGGCCGGTAATGCCTGTCTCCTGGGTTTGTGGAGGCCTTCCTGGAACCTGGCATCTGACGTGGCCTCACAGGGTAGTGAGAACCTAGCAGGTGCTCAAGAATGCTGGCTTTCTTAGGCTCGGCTTAGTTTTGGTCGTCACATTCACTGACAAGAAGGGAATGTTACTGCTCAAAGTGGGATGCCAAGGGGTTAGGTTAGATTCCTAACCTAATCTGTCAGAAGGATTTCTGTTCATGGAGATCATTATTATTACTAAACTAGAGGCCTGTTGCACGAAAAGATTCATGCAATAGGCCTTCCCTTCCCCTGGCTGCCTGCACCGGTTTTCCTTCGGTACCGGGGACCCAGGCCTTCGCTCTGGCCAGAGCCACCTTCAAAGCCTTCCCTGCTCCTGCCGGAGCCGCCTTCAGTCTTCCCTCCGCCGCTTCCGCCTACATATGCAAATTAACCGCCATCTTTGTTGGCGGTTAATTTGCATATCTTGCTGATTAGCCAATGGGAAGTGTAGCGAAGGTACGGTCAATTACCCTGTTTGTCTATTATTAGATAGGATAAGGGTTCATTCTGCCTTGAGTCATCAGAATTGGATGCTCCAAATGAATCCTCAGGAGGTAGAAACAAAGAGCTCCCTGCAGCTCTCTTATTTTTACATTCTCTAAGAAAAAGCGGTGATTTCAGGTAAAATTATATGAACAAATCTAATGAAAAGTTGACATCTTATTGTGACCTCGAAGCGAAGAATAGTGTAAAAGATACTCCTTATTGTCTTTTTCTTGGATTAAAAAAACCTTGTTCATTTTTATAGGTAAAAAAGTGAATTACTTCAAACTTAGCGTTAATTTGATTTGTTGGCCTCCCCATTACTAAAAACAAATTGCCTGTGATTTAATTTTGTGCATGTTAATACATTTGCTTTATTTTTACTTTGGCATTTGAATAGCAGAAATTATGCCTTCTATTTATACACTAGTAGTTCTTCCCTATAAGGAACTCAGATCTCTTTGTAGTGGCTCTATCATTAATCTCCATTATATTCCCTCTAAGGTTTTTAGAGAGAGGATATTATTATTATTATTATTATTATTATTATTATTATTACAAATGGTGGAAAGTGAGGCATAGGAAAAGGAAACTGGTGTTATCTAGCTTAATGATCTGGGTGGCTAGATGGAGACCTGATATGATACAGTGCCCACGTTACTCTAGTAAGTGGGAGAAGGGAGAGATGGGACATGTGTGATTTGGAGCCTGTCTATGTGTCCTAGTGACATGACTTCTTATGTTGTAGACCAGAAAACACAGGGTGTGCACACATGGGCACACACACAGTTATATGCTAAGAAAAAGCGGTGATTTCAGGTAAAATTATATGAACAAATCTAATGAAAAGTTGACATCTTATTGTGGCCTCGAAGCGAAGAATAGTGTAAAAGATACTCCTTGTTTGTCTTTTTCTTGGATTAAAAAAACCTTGTTCATGTTTTACAGTTAAGAGACTTAGGAAAAAAAGTGAATTACTTCAAACTTAGAGTTAATTTGATTTGTTGGCCTCCCCATTACCAAAAACAAATTGCCTGTGATTTAATTTTGTGCCTGTTAATAGATTTGCTTTATTTTTACTTTGGCATTTGAATAGCAGAAATTATGCCTTCTATTTATACACTAGTAGTTCTTCCCTATAAGGAACTCAAATCTCTTTGTAGTGGCTCTATCATTAATCTCCATTATATTCCCTCTAAGGTTTTTAGAGAGAGGATATTATTATTATTATTATTATTATTATTATTATTATTACAAATGGTGGAAAGTGAGGCATAGGAAAAGGAAACTGGTGTTATCTAGCTTAATGATCTGGGTGGCTAGATGGAGACCTGATATGATACAGTGCCCACGTTACTCTAGTAAATGGGAGAGGGGAGAGATGGGACATGTGTGATTTGGAGCCTGTCTATGTGTCCTAGTGACATGACTTCTTATGTTGTAGACCAGAAAACACAGGGTGTGCACACATGGGCACACACACAGTTATATGTCTTCTTCAAAATGGACCCGGTGGTGATAGTGCTTCCTAAGAACTTTTTTTAGTGATGCCATTCAGTCCGAGCAAAAGAGAGATTATATTTTACTTGCCACTATAAGTTGAAATGTTATAAAATTCTCTTTACTTTGTTTAGGGGGGAAAAAAAAGCTAGGTTGATTTCAGGGCAGAGATCACATTAGGAAGACACTGGTTTCATTCAACTCCATTACAGGAGATACAGTTTTTGCACTGGTATCCACTTTATGTTCATTGAATATTAAGTCAGCAATTGAAACCTGGCTCTAGATTAGACCCAGATTTACAAACAGGCTCATCTTTCTCAAAAGATTGCAATACGTAGGCAGGTTGTACCAGTGCCTGGTCTGCATTTGAATGATCCACAGTGCCTTGCATATGGTACGCACTCAATATTAGTGACTGAATTGAGCCAAATGGAAATTAAATTCCTTGAGCTTACTGTGGTGAAATGCCAAGTATCTAATTATGTTGACAGTCATTTTTAGTTTTTAAGGCTTGCGTGTCACTTTGTATCAACTCTAGGATACAATTCTAAACTCTTTTAATAATGAAAGGATCACATACCACAGTGAGGGACTTCCCCAAGGAGTGACCCAGGATAGATTATAGGACTTTTAGGTACTTAAAAGATTTTAAATTTAACATCAACCCTTGGCAGAATGTTTGACAGGAACTGGTTTTGTTGCTGGTGTTAAAACTGCCTTCCGTTACTGTGGCCTTCACCTCCTTTACATTAACGTGTCCTTGGGTTGCTGTTGGCTTTATCTGCGGCCTCTGTGCTGGTTCTTTGCCTCAGCGCAGGAATCACAAAGGCTGGAGGGAAAGCTCAAGACTACACAGGATTTTTCAATCTCTTACCTTCCCTGGAAACAGAAATCACTCATTCTTTAGACACTCTTTTAAGTAAAAGGTGTCGGGGTTATTTTGTTTTGTCTTTTTATAGTGGGTTATCTAGGCAGCTGTTTTCTGTTCCAGTACTTCCCTTCACATAACCCAGAGGCTGAGGCTGGCCCCTGGGCGAACCTGTGTGCCAGTTCTTCCTCCTGGATGGCTTGACTTGCAGAGCGCTGTCAGGTTTTTAAGTGGTGACACTGAAATGACTGCGGCCCGAAGGCCCAGAGCGCCCTCGTCCTCCCTCATCTTCCCCCGTCCGGCCTTGCAGGTGTCTAGCAGAAGGTGTCTGGCAGAACACTGTTTATGCTGCAGAGGGCACTTGAACTCTTTGTTTGAGCTTTTTACTGAGAAAACAGAATCTCCCCGTAACAAAGGAAAGTTCCCCTGAGCCAAAATAATTCAAAAGAAGTTATTAAAACCAAGCAATGTCTGCCCTGGCCAGTATGACTTGGTTGGGCTTCATCCCGTGCCCTGAAAGGTTGCTGGTTTGATTCCCAGTCAGGGCACATGCCTAGGAGTCTTGCGGGTTCGATCTCCAGTAGGGGGGATGCATGACACAGTCGATAGATGTTTTGATCTCACATCGATGTGTTTTTTTCCTCTCCCTTTTCCCTTCCTCTCGCTCTAAAAATAAATCAATAAAAATATATTAAAAAAGACAATGTCAGTGAAGCAAGGGATTACCTAAAGGAAGTTTTACTCATCTTCCAGTTGGTCCCATCTCCCTTTGAAGTGGTGGCAGGGGAGCTAACACCACACATCCAGTCTGCGCTGGAGGAGGCCCACAGTTGAAACATGCAGAGCACACTTTTCAGAATACATGCTCTGGCCACAGCATCCACCACCCTCCAAGCCATCATTTGAAGATGATAGTACCTACAAACGGACAGTAACTTGATTCAGGGAGTTTAAATTGTTCTGTGTGGTATGCACTAGTACACATTTGCGTCACCTGCTCGTGATTCCTTTTGTCAGGTTGGGGAAAATAAATGTGTAGACTTTAAAATTGGCAGTGTTTTTGTAGAAGCCGTCTGGAAGGAATTTTTTCACTTGGATTCTTCATGAATCCAAGCTCTTCGCTTCACCGGCTCTGCCTTCTTAGATGAAATTTTGAACTTTCAGTGCCCTTAGAAAAGGGGGCCGGTAATGCCTGTCTCCTGGGTTTGTGGAGGCCTTCCTGGAACCTGGCATCTGACGTGGCCTCACAGGGTAGTGAGAACCTAGCAGGTGCTCAAGAATGCTGGCTTTCTTAGGCTCGGCTTAGTTTTGGTCGTCACATTCACTGACAGGAAGGGAATGTTACTGCTCAAAGTGGGATGCCAAGGGGTTAGGTTAGATTCCTAACCTAATCTGTCAGAAGGATTTCTGTTCATGGAGATCATTATTATTACTAAACTAGAGGCCTGTTGCACGAAAAGATTCATGCAATAGGCCTTCCCTTCCCCTGGCTGCCTGCACCGGTTTTCCTTCGGTACCGGGGACCCAGGCCTTCGCTCTGGCCAGAGCCACCTTCAAAGCCTTCCCTGCTCCTGCCGGATCCGCCTTCAGTCTCCACTCTGCTGCTTCCTGCTACATATGCAAATTAACCGCCATCTTTGTTGGC
>NW_005353448.1:120878-127654 GCF_000412655.1 Myotis brandtii
AAAAAAAAGCTAGGTTGATTTCAGGGCAGAGATCACATTAGGAAGACACTGGTTTCATTCAACTCCATTACAGGAGATACAGTTTTTGCACTGGTATCCACTTTATGTTCGTTGAATATTAAGTCAGCAGTTGACACCTGGCTCTAGATTAGACCCAGATTTACAAACAGGCTCATCTTTCTCAAAAGATTGCAATACGTAGGCAGGTTGTACCAGTGCCTGGTCTGCATTTGAATGATCCACAGTGCCTTGCGTATGGTACGCACTCAATATTAGTGACTGAATTGAGCCAAATGGAAATTAAATTCCTTGAGCTTACTATGGTGAAATGCCAAGTATCTAATTATGTTGACAGACATTTTTAGTTTTTAAGGCTTGCGTGTCACTTTGTATCAACTCTAGGATACAATTCTAAACTCTTTTAATAATGAAAGGATCACATACCACAGTGAGGGACTTCCCCAAGGAGTGACCCAGGATAGATTATAGGACTTTTAGGTACTTAAAAGATTTTAAATTTAACATCAACCCTTGGCAGAATGTTTGACAGGAACTGGTTTTGTTGCTGGTGTTAAAACTGCCTTCCGTTACCGTGGCCTTCACCTCCTTTACATTAACGTGTCCTTGGGTTGCTGTTGGCTTTATCTGCGGCCTCTGTGCTGGTTCTTTGCCTCAGCGCAGGAATCACAAAGGCTGGAGGGAAAGCTCAAGACTACACAGGATTTTTCAATCTCTTACCTTCCCTGGAAACAGAAATCACTCATTCTTTAGACACTCTTTTAGTAAAAGGTGTCGGGGTTATTTTGTTTTGTCTTTTTATAGTGGGTTATCTAGGCAGCTGTTTTCTGTTCCAGTACTTCCCTTCACATAACCCAGAGGCTGAGGCTGGCCCCTGGGCGAACCTGTGTGCCAGTTCTTCCTCCTGGATGGCTTGACTTGCAGAGCGCTGTCAGGTTTTTAAGTGGTGACACTGAAATGACTGCGGCCCGAAGGCCCAGAGCGCCCCTCGTCCTCCCTCATCTTCCCCCGTCTGGCCTTGCAGGTGTCTAGCAGAGGGTGTCTGGCAGAACACTGTTTATGCTGCAGAGGGCACTTGAACTCTTTGTTTGAGCTTTTTACTGAGAAAACAGAATCTCCCCGTAACAAAGGAAAGCAGCGGGAGCTCGGGCGGAAGAGGCGGGAGTGTGCCTCAGCCCTCTTTGTATTTTGGGGACCACAGGCGCCTCCCTCCCAGGTTGGAGTCTCCGGATGTGGTTCTTTTGTGTGTGGGACCAGAGGTGGATCACATGTCTTGGCTGGGGTTGGGAGAGGCGCACAATCAAACCATTTAGAGCATACTTTTCAACAGCCGACCATGGCATTAACTAGCCTCCAAGCTATGATTTGAAGATGATTTTACCTACGGATGGGCAGTAGTTTGGACCAGGAAGTTTAAATGATGCAGTGTGCTGTGCAGTCGTGCATATTTCTATCACCCGTGGCATCCCTGCTTGTGATTTCTCTGGTTAGATGAGGTAAAAAGAGATGAATGGACTTTAATATTGACAGTTAAAAAACAAATCTCTGTTACATATGTGCTTAAAGACCGTGCACCGCTCCCCGCCCTTTCAGAAATAATCAGTAGTTATGAAAACGTGCTCTAAGTGTAGGTTAGGATTGCTGAGGCAGGATGTGCCCCTATTTTCAGAAGGGGTTTAGAAGTATTTGAATGTGAGCTACTTGAATGTGTTTAAACCATTATTGTATTTCATGGTATATCAGTCTGCCATAACAAAATACCACGGATTAAGTGGCTTAAACAACAGAAATTTATTTTTTCTCATTCTCTGGAAGTTGCAAGTCCAAGATCTAGATATCAGCAGGTTGATTTCTCCTGAGGCCTCTCTCTTGGGCTTGCAGATAGCCACCTCCTGGCTGTGCCCTCCCAGGGCCTGTCCTCTGTGTGCACGCACCACTGGTATCTCTCTGTGTGTCCAAGTTTTCTCTTCTTGTAAGGACACCAGTCAGGTTGGGTTAGGCCCACCCGCAGAACCTCATTTTAACTCAGTGACTTTTTTAAAAGACCCAATCTCCAAATACAATCACACGGGGTTTAGGGCTTCAACATAGGACTTTGGAGGGAGAAGTGGGACACAATTCAGCCCTTAACACACACAAATGAACATTATTTTACTTTAAGAAAAGTAATAGATGGTATGAATGAGTGGGTCTAGAAATGGCTCATCTTTATCGAGCACCGTAATAAATGAGTGTGATATAGTAAGAACAAACACAGGCTTTGGATCCTGGATTCAAATCCAGCCCAGAACCTCGATGCAGTCCCTCACCTCGGAAGGGAGGGTGATAGCAGCTGCCTGTCCGGGATGCTGTGAAGAGGAGAGACTATGTGTGCGATGCCAACCCCTGCCCCTGCCTCAGGGCCTCCTTCAGCACCTGCCCCCTGCTGGTGTTTCTGTTACTGTTATTAGTCATACTTAGTACCCCTAATGGAATAAATTCCTTTAGATAGCATCATCTCCTCTGAGATTGCTGTTGGCCCTCAATGTTGTAAGCCTCCACAAGGAGCTTTTGATGATCAATGAGCACTTTGGATAATCGTCCTCCTGACCCTGTGCACTTCTGCTGCCTTGGTCTGAGTTCGGGTTTCCACTCCTTTCTTTGTAATGTATTCTGAGCCCATGTGCTCTTAAGAAAATGCCACAAGTCAGCCACCCTGGTGCCCTCACATTGAGATGCCTCGGAATATCTGGTAGGTTTGCAGCTGTGAGTCCTGTTTCTTCTAGTCCACTTTACAACCAAATCACCAAAAATTCTCTTTTATAAAAAAATTTGAGGTTAAATTCTTATAACATAAAATCAACCATTTTAGTTCTTCAGAAATTAAAAAATAGAAATTACCATATGATCCAGCAAGTCCACTTCTGGGTAAATATGTAAAGATGGCTAGATAGATGTACAGGGTTGGTCAAAAGTAGGTTCATATGGAAAATAATACAATAATTAATAATAATACAAGAATAAACTGTTTCATGTACTCACAACTGCAAACCTACTTTTGCCTCATCATATACATACACACATAGTATGTGTATATATACAGCATATACATATATTCATACACATATATGTATTATATACATACTAGAGGCCCGATGCATGAAATTTTCAAAAGTAGGTTCATATGGAAAATAACACAATAATTAATAATAATACAAGAATAAACTGTTTCATGTACTCACAACTGCAAACCTACTTTTGCCTCATCATATATATACACACATAGTATGTGTATATATACAGCATATACATATATTCATACACATATATGTATTATATACATACTAGAGGCCCGATGCATGAAATTCCTGCAAGGGGCTAGGTGCTCTCAGCCCCGGCTGCCTCGCAGCCCCACCCACTGGTCGTTCCGGAAGGTTGTTCCACTGTCCAATCTAATTAGCATATTAGCTCTTTATTATATAGGATAGCATATCCAAAAATATTGAGAGCAGGACCTCATAGCATTAGTTAACAATAGCTCAATAGCTAAAAGATGAAAGCAACCTAAGTGTCCACCGACAGATGAATGTGGTGTGTATATACAATGGTGGTGTATATATACAATCGAATGTTTATTCAGCCTTAAAAAGGAAGGGCATTCTGACAGATGCTACAACATAGGTGGATCTTGAGGACATTCTGCTCAGTGAAATAAGCCAGTCACAAGAAGACAAATACTATGTGATACCACTTATATGAGGTACCGAGAGAAGTCAAATTCATAAAAACAGGAAGTAGAATGGTGGTCGTACTAATGGGGGATGGGTATGTGAGAGAGGAGTGGGAGTCGAGGGTTTGTTTAGCAGTAAAACCAGCCCAGCTTCCTAATTTTTCAGTTTTCTCCAGTGAGTTCTTTAGTTAAATATCTTTATGTAGTGGTATCATCTGCTTGTTATCTCCCTTTCTTCTTCTCTTTTCTTACAAGGTGGGGCAAGCCCCTGGCCAAGTCTGTAGGGTTTTAGCTAAAGTTCTGGTGTGGGGAGGCAGGGGGTTGTTTTAGTTTTAAATACCATTACCTTTTGTTTTCATTTAGAAGATATGATAGTTATCCCTATTCTGAAGAAAGAAGTCTATCAGCTAATGACCAAGTTTTTATCTCTGTTTTCAGGTTCACTACAATGTTGGCAAAAACCTGGCTGATAATGGCAATCAAACAGCTGCCATCAGATATTATAGGGAAGCTGTGAGGTACTGCAGGCATCCTGTCTCATTTATATATATGTACTAGAGGCATGGTGCACGAAATTCGTGCATGGGGGTGGGGGGTGGAGGGAGGAAATCACCAGCCGGGCCTGCACCCTCTCACAATCTGGGACCACTGGCTCCTAATCGCTGGCCTGCCTGACTGCCTGATTGCCCCTAACGACTCGCCTGCCTACCTGATTGCCCCTAACCACTTACCTGCCTGCCTGATCGCCCCTAACTGCTTGCCTGCCTGTCTCATCACCCCTAACCGCCTCTGCCTACCTGCCTAATCGCCCCAAACCACCTCTGCCTGCCTACCTGATCACCCCTAACTGCCTCTGCCTCGGCCCCCACTGCTGCAGCTTCACATGTCTGGTCTAATTAGCATATTATGCTTTTATTATTATAGATTGTTTTAACTTTTTAGAGTTAAAACTGTCCCCTTGCCCTAGCCAGTTTGGCTCAGTGGATAGAGTGTCAGCCTGTGGACTGATGGGTCCCAGGTTCGATTCCAGTCAAGGGCACATGCCCGGGTTGCGGGCTCGATCCCCAGTGAGGGCCGTGCAGGAGGCAGCCAATCAATGATTCTCTCTCATCATTGATGTTTCTCTCTCTCTTCCTCTCCCTTCCTCTCTAAAATCCATACAAATATATTAAATTTTAAAAAAAAAACCTGTCCCCTTAAAGACACCAACTTTAAGATACCCTTGCCAATTCCTGAGAGCTTAGTGAAGACAACTGAACATTAACAGATGGCTTGTTTTCTCTCTCCACTTTCAGATTAAATCCCAAGTATGTTCATGCCATGAATAATCTTGGAAATATTTTAAAGGAAAGGAATGAGCTACAGGAAGCGGAGGAGCTGCTGTCTTTGGCTGTACAAATACAGTAAGCATTGTTCTCAGAATTCTGCTGGTGGCAAAGAAATGAGCTCCTGCCTTTTGGGGCCTGAGCCTTTCTTTTCCTTGTTTCCCTTTTCAAACTGCTCTTCCAGGCCAGACTTTGCTGCGGCGTGGATGAACTTAGGCATCGTGCAGAACAGCCTGAAACGGTTCGAAGCTGCCGAGCACAGCTACCGGACAGCAATCAGACACAGAAGAAAGTACCCCGACTGTTACTACAACCTCGGGCGTTTGGTAAGTGGCCTGTGACTGCAGGAGAAAAGTTTGTTTTTTTCTTTATTTATAATAAAATGAGGATACTAATATCCCCTGCTAGCATTCTCCATAAAGTTCTTTCACTTAGGTTTATCTCATTTGAAGGCAGCTATTTGATTTCCTTATATTTAACTTCTAAAGCTCTAATTAGAGAGCAATCCAACTTGAATTAGCCAAGCTTAAGAGAGCACAGAGGCAATAGGTCAAACCAAAGAATAAATTAGAATTTTTAAAGTCCCTTGTGCCTTGCACTCCTAGGGATAAGGTAACTTCCTGATAAACATTAGTTTCTCTGTTTTGAAATCACAAATAAATACTGAGATTTAAAAAAACATAAACCTATAATGTGATTTCTTTGATTTTTTATTTTTATTGAATTTATTGGGGTGATATTGATTAATAAAATTGTTTAAGTTTCAGGTGTACAATTCTATGATACATCATCTATATATTATATTGTGTGTTCACCACCCCAAATCAAGTCTCCTTCCATCCCATTTATGCCCCCCTTACCCTCTTATACCTACTCCACAGCCCCCTCACCCTCTGGTAATCACCATATTGTTGTCTGTGTCTGGGATTTTTTTTCTTTACTTAAGCCCTTCACCTTTTTCACCAAGCCCCTTAACCCCCTTCCCCTCTGACAGCTATCAGTCTGTTCTCAGTATCTGTGAATCTGTTTCTATTTTGTTAGTTTATTTTGTTCATTGGATTCCGCATATAAGTGAAATCATGATATTTGTCTTTCTCGGACTGGCTTATTTCACTTAGCATAATGTTCTCCAAGTCCATCCATGCTGCCACAAAAGGTAAGAGTTCCTTCTTTTTTTTTTTTTATGGCAGAGTAGTATACCATTGTGTACATGTGCCATGGCATTTTTATCCATTTATTTACAGGGGCACTTGAACTGCTTCAAATCTTGGCTATTGTAAATAATGTTGCAATGAACCCTTATCTACACTAAGAAAAGAGAAACATGGTAATTAGCGTACGACCGCTACCCTTTTCATTGGCTAATCAGTGAGTATATGCAAATTAACTGTCAGCCAAGATGGCGGCCGGCACCCAGGCAGCTGGAAGCGAACATGAGGCTTGCTTGCTTCAGTGAAGGAGGACTCCAACGTTCCCCGCCTGCCTTGCCGGCCTCTGAGCTGGCAGTTTGAAACTTTGTAACAAATATAGAAGCTAAACAAAACCCCAGAAACCAGCTTTCAGCCGCCCGGGATCTCAGAGCTGGAGATGATACAATGTTTCGATTATAGAACCGAAACAAACCAGATCCCTGCTTTCAGCAGCGGAAGCCTCAGAGCTAGAGCCAGAGCTAAAGCTGGCCCAGAATAAAAAAGAAAAAAAGGAGCGGTTGGGAGCTTCAGTCA
>NW_005353448.1:128696-153686 GCF_000412655.1 Myotis brandtii
AATTTTTGTGCACCGGGCCTCTAGTCTATATATATAAAAGCCTAAGCAACTGGCCGACTGGCTGATAGCTATGACACACACTGACCACCAGGGGGCAGACAACGCAGGAGCTGCTGAGCATCAGCAACTTTGCAGAGTGCCCTCTTGCACTTTGGAAACCCTTGGGGGATGCCAGACTGCCAGTTTCGGCCTGATCCCCACAGGCCAGGCCAAGGGACCCCACCTGCTGAAGGGACCCTGCTCACTCCGCAGACACCCTTCAAGCCCCGGCGCCACCCCAGGCCAGCTGGGGAGGGACCGTGGGAGGTTGGCTCCAGGACATGTCTGGCCAGTCTCGCCCAGTCCCACCAGACACCTTCTAATTAATTTACTTTCAATGTGCACAAGTCCGTGCTCCAGCCCTCTAGTTTTCATATATTCTTTCTAATTAGTGTTTCTGGTTTCTTTGGATATATTCCCAGAAGTGGAATTGCTGGGTCTTGAGGCAGTTTCATTTTTAAATTTTTGAGGAAACTCCATACTGCTTTCCACAGGGGCTACACCAATAATACATGAGGGTCCTCTTTTCTCCACATCTTTGCCAATACTGGTTGTTTGTTGATTTATTGATGATAGCCATTCTTGATAGGTGTGAGGTGATATCTCACTGTGGTTTTAATTTGCATTTCTCTGATGAGTAATGATGTTGAGCATCTTTTCATATGTCTGTTGTTCTCTCTGGGGAAAAGGGCTGAAAAACAGTAAAACTTCATAATGATGTAAGTAGAGACCAAAAAAATCAATCACATACAAAGCAGGTGGACCCTTGCAAAGTTAATTAAGTGAGAATAAGGGCTAGCTGAGGGACTGGCACAAATTGGGTGTTATCTAAATCCTTGCCTTAGTGGTTACTGCAGGGGTTACTGTCTCTGTTTACTGTGTCTTTTAAACTAGTACTTGCATGACATCATACTTCATTTTTTTGGGGAGGGGGGTTCTTTTTTAATTTCATTTTATGCAAATGATCTAAACCTACAGCCTTCTAGGTTATGCTTTAAAGCCCTAATACTGAAATAGTCTTATTCCTTACCCCTAGTAGCTGCCTGTCACTGCAATTCCTTGGGGTTTGGAAAATACAGGATTTATGCTAAATTTGCCTTCTGTAAGAATTACATCCCAAGAAAGGAAGTTGGAATATAAAACATAGGTTTTTATCATGTGCTCCAGTGCTTGGAGTTCATTCCCACATTCGTGTAGAACCGTGGTCAGCAAACTGCGGCTTGCGAGCCACATGCGGCTCTTTGGCCCCTTGAGTGTGGCTCTTCCACAAAATACCACGTGCGAGCGCGCACGTACAGTGCTATTGAAACTTTGTGGCCCATGCGCAGAAGTCGGTATTTTGTGGAAGAGCCGGTATTTGGTGGAAAAGCCACACTCAAGGGGCCAAAGAGCCACATGTGGCTCGCGAGCTGCGGTTTGCCCACCACTGGTGTAGAAGATCATGTATACGATTAAATAGGCTGAGACCTTGTCCTGGCTGGTGTGGTTCAGTTGGTTGGAGCATCGTCCCATACACCAGGAGGTCGCAGGTTTGATTCCAGTTGAGGGCACATACCTAAGTTATGGGTTAGATCCCCAGTCAGGGCATGTGCACAAGGCAACCAATCAGTGTATCTCTCTCACATTAATGTTTCCCTCTCGCTCTCTCTCCCTTCCTCCCTCTCTGAAAATCAGTGGTAATAAAATAATTTAAATAGACTGAGACCTTCATTGCTCTCTGAGTATATTGCTTACTAATTATGCTACATGAAGTGATCTTCCTCTTCCTTCTGCCAGCTGTTCTTGCTTATTTAAAGGTTTTGCTCTCCATGTTGTTTAATTATCCAGCCTTTGCCTGCTTGACAGCTTAAGAGCATTAAGAGCTTAATCTTTAACAGCTCAACCAGCACATTTATATATTGGCAAATAAAATGAACAAAATAACTTAAAAGTTTCTTTTTAAAAAATCCTCCTTATAGGCAAAAAAAAAAAAAATGGAATGGGGCTATATCAAACTAAAAAGCTTCTGCACAGCAAAAGAAACTGACAACAAAACAAAGAGACAGCCAACCAGATGGGAGATGGTATTTGCAAGCAGTAGCTCCGACAAAGGTTTAATCTCCATAAAGAACTCATAAAACTCAACACCAAGTAACAAACAACCCAATCAAAAAGTGGGAAGAGGACCTGGAAATACACCTTTTCCAAGGAGACACACAAATAGCCAATAGATATATGAAAAGATGTTCAACCTCAATGGCAATTAGGGAAATGCAAATCAAAACTACAATGATATACCACCTCACACCTGTTAGAGCGGCCATTTCAACAAGACAAGCAATTACAAGTGGTGGAGAGGTTGTGGGGAAAAAGGAACCTTCATTCACTGCTGGTGGGAATGTAGATTGGTACAACCACTATGGAAAGCAGTCTGGCGATTCCTCAAAAAATTAAGAATAGAGCTACCATACAACCCAGTAATCCCTTTGCTGGGATTACTCAAAAACTTCAAAATCATGTACTCACAAAGCTATATATACCCCTGTGTTCATTGCAACATTATTCGTGGTGGCCAAGACATGGAAACAACCAAAGTGTCCTGTAATAGAGGACTGGATAAAGAAGATATGGTAAATATATATACAATGGAATACTACTCAGCCATAAGAAAGGATGAAATAGCACCATTTGCAACAACATGGATGGACCTTGAGAACATTATGCTAAGTGACTTAAGTCAGTCAGAAAAAGCTAAGAACTGTATAATTTCACTCATATGTGGGATATAAAACTGAAACTTGTGAACACAAACAGCAGTGTGGTGATTGCCAGAGGGAAGGGGCGGGAGAGAGAAGGGAATCCTAACATATGGTGAGAGGAGAAGATTTGACTTTGGGTAGCGGGCACATGGTGCAATATACAGATCTCGTAACATAGAATCCCACACCTGAAACCTATATGATCATGTTGACCAATGTCGCCCCAATAAATTTAAATAAATATTTTAAAAATCCTTTTCAGTCACTGTTTAGTAACAGGAGACAGAAATGTATTTTGATTCTGGATCCAGTTAAGAAAAGTATTTGGCAAGAGCTGGATTATTTGGGACATATTACTGATAATAGAGAACTATAACAATAGTGACTGAAGATATTTACTAGAGACAAGTCATTATGCAGGGACTAATTGTATCAGGCAGGATCCATTCAGGAAAACAGAAACCATTGCAAGTATTTAAATAGGGAAGATTTAATATAGGGAATCAGTTAGACCAGTGGTCGGCAAACTCATTAGTCAACAGAGCCAAATATCAACAGTACAACGATTGAAATTTCTTTTGAGAGCCAAATTTTTTAAACTTAAACTATATAGGTAGGTACATTGTTATTAACTTAATTAGGGTACTCCTAAGCTGGCCTTTGCTAAAAACGTCCTCAATCTGAGGGGTCGACCTCAGCGTCGACCCCTTCCAACTCTCCCATCCACACTCGTCTTGTATACTTGTTTTGTCTATCTCCTTTCCGAAAACCGACTTCTGCGCATGGGCCACAAAGTTTCAATCACACTGTACGTGCACACCTGCACGTGGTATTTTTTGGAAGAGCCACACTCAAGGGGCCAAAGAGCCGCATGTGGCTTTCGAGCCGCGATTTGCCAACCACTGAGTTAGACAATTGTTAAAAGGCCAGAGAACAAAAATGGAAAGGTGATATTAACTCAGAGAGTCAAGGGAAACAAATGGGAGGAAGTGGTGCCACCAGAAGGTACGAGCTCAGAGAAGGGGCCACCATCTCGGGAGCTACCACAGCCTCAAGAGCTGAGGTCATTAAGGCAGAACCACTCTTCCTGCCTTGGCACTATGGAGAAAGGGACATGGGCACTTCAGAGATGCTGCCAAGAAATAGAAAGGAGTGAGAGTAGAGGGAAAGGGCTACTCCCCTCTTCCAACCAGCTTATGGTCACCTGTGGCTCCTATTGGCAGAATCTTTACAAGGATCCAAGGAGCAAAGGACCCTGGGAAATGTAGTATGGAGAGTATAGAAGGACAGGCATAGATCTAATAGGTATATAACATGTGCATTACATATCCACTTTCTGGATGCGTAGTTCTTGCTAAATTACCATTTGTCTCTGCTTTCCTTCAAGCGCTTGTTCACTTTGTATAGAAGCTATAAGAAGGATGAAGGTCAACACAAATTAAAAGTAAATTTCAGTCTGTTATTCTTTAATAAATAGTAATAATCTACACTAATAAAAGAGAAAGATGCAAATTGACCATACCTTCGCAACACCCACCAGCCAATTAGGAGTGAGTATGCAAATTAACCCAACAAAGATGGGTTAATTTGCATACACAGGCGCTGAGCGGCCAGGGGCAGGGTGGGACGCAGGCGTTCTGCACCGCCCCTGGCCACTCCAGGCCTCTGGGCAGTGTGGGAATGCGGAAAGGCAGCTCCGGGCCAGAACGAAGGCAGAAAGGTGGCTCCGGGCTGGAGCGAAGGCGGTGCTGGCAGCCAGGGGAAGGAAGGCCCATTCTTACACGAATCTTCGTGCATCAGGCCTCTAGTAATAGTAATAAATAGCAAAATATGTGAGGAATTGTATTGTTGCTTAAATGAAGTTATACTGGTTTTCCTGGGTTTGTTAGAAAGAATGTCACCACAGATTTTGTCTACTCAAATGCATGTCACTTGCTGGAGAGAATTGACCGAGAAATCAATGGGAACATCAGATATAGAGAAACAATTATATGTTGGTATAATTAGTAGTCTAAATTATTTTAAGGTTTTGAACTTTTCATATCATTTCCTTATTTAAGGGATAAGATTCAGAAACTTGAGTTTCCAAGTCTCATGGGACATTCTGACAACACCTTTAGCAAATGGGTATTTGTAAATGTTTTCATAATTTATTATATCTTTTTTGCATAATATGCCACCTGTTTGCGGTGTGGGTCACAGGGCAAGGCAAAATGTTTCTGTTTTCTAAGGAAAAGACAGACCTGACAGTCAGTAAGAAAATAGCCTTAAACCCTGATAAATTGTTATCATTCGTACTCTTTGCAGAGTTAAAAGAACCATGTTCATTCAGATGAGATGTGCATTTGAACTGACTTCAAGAGGGCAAGAGGGTCACCTGCTAAAAAAGCCATCACTTTCTCCCTTGGCGCCCTTTTGGTAACTATGCAAATGGAGAGCCAGCCATTTTGCCTTCTGTTACCAATGTTAGACAGCATTGCCTGTCAACAGAAAGCAATAGATAATCCTCTGCATTCCAAAGGAGGGCTGCAGGCCCCAAAGGCCCAGGGGGTTCTACACCACTGCTTACGGCTTTCCCAGGGAGTTTACAGGTCTGATCTACTCAGAGTTTCTGATGAAGCTTAGATGTAGGCAGGAAGAGGCACACGGTGAATGTGACACATTTAGCTTGTACTCAGATTAAATATTTTGTTTACCCTTAACTAACACCTTACCAAAGATGGACTATGTGAAGTCTTCCTAGAAAAGGACTAAGGATTAGGTTTTTAACTTCTCTCTCATCCCTAGCCTGCAATATGATTTGACACCTGGAGTCACTAAGTTATGGGTTCCAGTTAAGATGTTGTAGGCTTGGGAGCTAGGCCACCTGGTTCTAACCCGGCCCTACTATTTCTAGATCTATAACTTTGGGTATGTTACTTACTCTGTGCCTCAGTTGCTTCATATGTAAAATGGCGACAGATATCTCCTTCATTGGGATTTTTTTGAGTATTAAATAAATTGATATGGAAAATTAGGAACTCAATCAATCCAGGTTAGCTTTTATTTGATTTGGGGTTTGGTTTTAGTTATGTCTTAGAGAGACGAAGAAAAATATTGGAAAGTTTATTTTTCCGACTCATGCTTTATTTTCAGTATGCAGATCTGAATCGTCATGTGGATGCGTTAAACGCATGGAGAAATGCCACTGTGCTGAAGCCAGAGCACAGCCTGGCTTGGAACAACATGATCATACTCCTTGATAACACAGGTACAGAAAGGTGAATTACATAAGTCAGGGGAGTCGTTTTATGGGGCAGTACCACTGAGTAATTAGGAAATGTAGATTATTGGGGAGGGTTTTGCTAGTGTGTGCTAGAGTTGTTATTTTTAAAAATTATGATGGAATTTAATATTTTGCATTACAAAATGTCTATTCTTCTAGAAAATGGAGCTTCCTTTGATATATTAGAATATAAATGTCTGGGGAAATGATACTTCGCTTAAAATTGGTGTTGAGTCATGAAGGAAAATGTGTGCTAACCTCTCATTTCTCTGAAGCCTGTTCTCTAGCAGCGCCCAGCAGCTAGGACGCTGGAGGTAACCAGAGTGAGCGGGAATGCTCTGGGCTTGTGCAATGGGCGTTGCTGATCCAAGCTCTACAGCTCATGGGCTCTTCTCAAAGCAGATGCCCTCAAACCTACACTCAGAGATTCTTATTTTAGATATAATGCTAATAACAGCCTTGGTGATCTAGTTCCTTAGCCCTTGGCAGACTTGATCCACTAGGAGACACTCTGCTCCTCTAGTTTTAAAAATTCAAGCATCTCGTAAGAAATGGTAGTTTTCATTTGGCAGAAACTAAAGCCAGTGAGTAGGCCATCTAATCAGAGTGGATAAGAGATACTCACTTGTTTCTAATGAAGGCATAGACCATGTCCTTCAGTATGACACCTATTCCGTTATTGAAGTGTTCCTGTGATGTTCTTATTCGCAGACTTGTTTTCTCTGATTTGGGTATAATTGGTATCTGGGAGAAAATTAAAATTAGGTTTCATACAAAATTTAATCAAAAGCTGTTTCTGGCCCTAACCGGTTTGGCTCAGTGGATAGAGCATCGGCCTGCGGACTGAAGGGTCCCAGGTTCGATTCCGGTCAAAGGCATGTACCTTGGTTGCGGGCACATCCCCAGTAGGGGGTGTGCAGGAGGCAGCTGATTGATGTTTCTCTCTCATCGATGTTTCTAACTCTCTATCCCTCTCCCTTCCTCTCTGTAAAAAAATCAATTAAATATATATATATTTTTAAAAAGCTGTTTCTGTATTATGTCAGAATGGCACTGGGCTGCATTGGCTTTGCAACTGATAGGATCATTTGTGTGTGTGTGTGTGTGTGTGTGTGTGTGTGTGTGTGTATTACACATTTACATTGATTTTCTTAGGTAGTTTATTCATAATCATTGTGTCTAATGTACATAAACCCTTTTAGAGAGAGACCAACATACTAGTACGTGTTTTTCCTTTGTCACTCGCAGGTAATTTAGCCCAAGCTGAAGCAGTTGGAAGAGAGGCGCTGGAATTAATACCTAACGATCACTCTCTGATGTTCTCGTTGGCAAACGTGCTGGGAAAGTCCCAGAAATACAAGGTGTGTAAACTGCAGGCCGTGATTTCTTGCAATTTATGCCAGCATCTGATAGAAACCATAAATGTTACTTCTGCCCAGTTAAATTCAGAATTAGACCAAAACAGGGGTAGCAGTACACCAGTGTGGCTTGGTCAATTTGCTTCCTGGAGAAGTTGCCCAAAAAAAGGATTTGCAGGGTCAAACTCTGTGTTCTTTGTCATCAAAATTCACTACCATTGCTCAAATGTGGGCAGGGAGGAGAAGCCCCCAAGAAGAGTTGAATCCTAGCAGATGCCCCAGCCCTGCCCTGGCGAGAAGCTGTGAGTCAGCCCCTTGCAGTGGGGCTGGAGCTCTGGGTTTAGATGTGGGTGACGTCTTCCACACTAAAGGAATAACGGCCCATGGAGCATGCAGGACTGGTTCTTGCTGCTTCCAACTGTTTCCTCATCGAGAGTTAAGTTATAGGTAATCTGCAAGGCCCTAGAAATTCCTGACCAATGAAAAACCCAAGATATTTTATCCGGGCTCTATCTAACTGGGTTGGCCAGGAGTAGACTGTGAATCCAAAAAGGTGTGTTGAAGAGGACTCAGTGTTGCTAATACTGGTGATCTCAAGCTTTAATTCTACCAGAATCACCAAGGGAGAGTGTTAGAATGCAGATGTCCACCGTCCTCCCCTCGAGAAAGACTTTGTCGGTTGCGTAAGGTCAGGGGATATGCATTGTTAACCGGCATCCTCAGTATCTAACACAGATGTTACAGAACACACTTTTAGAAGCAGTGCTTTAGTCCATTCATGAGGGAAATTTTTTTCTTTTAAAATTGTGGGCCACGTCTGATTTTAATCGCACTAGGCATAAAGGTAGTGATTAATTCATACTTGTCCTGTTATTTACTTCTCCTGTTCTGCTCACTAGGTATCATTGCCAGTATAATTTCCTATAACAATAGTAATGTATTTCTTGCATTTCTCTCATTTTTGAATGTCAGGTGGTTTAATAGCTTCAGTATACATTTTAGCATTTCTAGATTTTACTCCAGATGTGACTTTTTGAAGGGTTAAGTTTTATTTTTTACGGATATACTTGTGTAGGGGTGGGGGTGCAGAAAGGAGGTGAGGTGTGTGGGTTTCCCTTCTAACGACCTTTCCAGCCATCCGTGTCAGCCTGGGGCATGTTGGGGGTGTCCAGGGACCACCTACAGCGAGTCTTCATGATTCAGCTTATGTAATCATTGTATTGATTTTTCTATCATCCCATAGCCTATGAACTAGAATTTATATTCAGGTGACAGAACCCGGGGTTCATTTCGCTTCCAGTTCACATTGTTCTTTTTTCCTAGATAAAGTAGAAAATACTCCGTATAAAGCGGAATAGACATGCGTTTCTCATTCTCTACACATTTTGCACCCTAATTGGCTAGGCCAGGGCACTGAACCTAAGGTGAGGAAACAGAAGATGAAATCTGAATTAAAGGGCTTCCTACGAACTCTTCAGGAGCTGCCCAAAGGAGGGATGCGGTGGCACACTATGAGCCGTGGGTCAGCCACCACGCCCTGGCTTCATATATTTTTTAAATTCAAGATTTGGAATTTTAAACCACTGTTTAGGGTTTTCTCCCATAGCAGTGACACCTGTTGCTATTGGTCAGCCATTGCAGCCTGTTCCTGCAGAGCCGCGGGCGGGCAGCTCTGGAGAAGAGGCCGAGGGGGGGCTCGGGGGGTACACTGAGCCTGGCCTCCAGCTCGGCATGGTCCCCGCCAGGACAGATGTCTGCTGCTCACGCAACTCCCTTTCCACTGAGCATTTGCTCTTTTAGATTCTCATGAACTTTTGATGACTCTTTAGTGAGCCTGGAGCCTTTTTGAGGTCAGAGTCTTCAGTCCTACTTTTCCATCTCCATTGCTGTCCAGTGTGCTAATGGGCGTTTATTAAGTGCCCCAGTAGTAATTGTGAAATGGCTGAATGCGTCTCACATTTGGCTCTGAAACATTTAAGCTTCCAGAATCTCTTTTGAGACTTTGATGTGCAGAGTGAGTGTTCTCATTATTATACCCCTGTGATTATGGGACATCTGTTTATGCGAGCAGCCCTTTTTACCTAACAGCAGTCACTTAACCAATCCTTAGTTTACTCATCTGTGATAGGAAAAATGGTGATAGGAAAAAATGCACAAGAAGGTAATTTATAACTATTGAATGGTGTGTGTGTATATATATACACCATTCAATAGTTATAAATTACCTTCTTGTGCATACACACACACACACACACATATATATATAATTTGTATATTGTATATATATACAATAATTTTAGTTCAATGATTATTAAATGAAATTCTAAGGATCATTAAAGCCAATTAGAATTGATATTACTTATTGCCATTTAATTTCCAATTTATGGCTAATGTGGTACAGCAAAAATATAAGAATAATGTTTTAGTGCTTAAAATATGGTCTCTCGATCTAATTCCTCTTTCTATATTGCCTGTTCCACTGACGTTGGAGTTTAAAAGCAAGATTATGTTTATAGAGCAGTTTCCCCAATTCCAGACGTTTATGCCGCATCTTCATGAATTTCTTTGGCCACATCTACATATTCCTTGTTTCATTATTTACTTAATTATCTTTATTTACATTTTTAACACAGATAAATGTATTAAAGTGGAAACATAGTATTGCTATAAATATAAAGTAACTGAAAATAAAATAATTTTTCTAAATCTCGGGTAGATACTATTGCTGGCCAAGGCTCTGATCCTGAGGTTTGCCTTCTTTTAGCTTCAAAGGGAGAATAGCAGACATTGAGGCTGTGGCCCCCAAATCACCAAACAGAGACTTTTGTGTGGGATGAACGGGAAGAAAGGAAGGCAAATTAGAGGGAACTGCTCTCTTCCTATGTGACTTGTGGTTTCAATTTACCTCTGGACTGCCTACATTACGGCCCTGGTTGGAGCAGGCTCCAGGATGTCCCTTGTGAAACTCTGTCCGTGGTTTAAGGATGCTGCCCTGCCAGCCAGTGTGGCTGAGCTGACCTCTGACTGCCCCCTCCTCTCCACCTAGACCAGTGGTTCTCAACCTTCTGGCCCTTTAAATACAGTTCCTCATGTTGTGGTGACCCCCAACCATAAAATTATTTTCGTTGCTACTTCATTACTGTAATGTTGCTACTGTTATGAATTGTAATGTAAAGATCTGATATGCAGGATGGTCTTAGGCGACCCCTGTGAAAGGGTCGTTCGACCGCCAAAGGGGTCGCGACCCACAGGTTGAGAACCGCTGACCTAGACATAAAGACCCTCGCTTGTTCCTTCGTAAGGCTTTTCTCTGTCTCACATGTTGCCCTGAACCTTTGTTAAGTACATCTTGTCTAATGCACTTCAGAAAATAATATTCTTTTCCCTTTCTGTGGATGAAAAATATCCCTGATTTAAAATGTGAGTTTATTTGTTTATTCCTTGGCATAAATCAGCAGGTTACCTGGGTCTCTAGGCATCCACACACTTCCACAGAAGATCAGTTTATAAACAGTTCCTTGCTCTCCGGAACAGGGCATTAAAAGGCCTGATCTGAAAGATGAGCATTTCATGGGCTTTGAATGCCCACAGACGTTTGTAATCTAAAGAGGCCTCTGGGCCAACCCTGCCTCTTAGGGGGCACATACAGTCCCAGGGGCCACTGAAGCCTCCTTCTAAGGTTGCCCCAGTGCTCTCTGAGAGGGAGGGTGCCTAGCCCACACTCACCGTGCCCCCCCAAACCTGCTCTTCCTCCCAACACCTCCCTCATTTTCCTATTTTCCCATTCTTTCCCACCCAGCCTCCTCAGCACCCCCCAGGGTTCAGGCCCTGCCTAGCCAAGAGCAGCAGCCCCTAATGGGGCATAAGCCCTGAGACCCTCCCTGTGCACAGCACCGTGAACATCCCCAGACCTGACTTCACTCCACGCCACCTTAAATGATGTCCACACTGATGGGCATTTGAGAAATTAGTTAATCAAGCAGTGGATCCGGCATCCTCTGAGAACTCCTGTCTTGACTTTTATCTCTGTCAGCTTTCTCTAGTTAGCACATTGGGCATGTCGAGGAGCATTTTAAAGTAGATTTAGATTCCCTCACTTTCTTATTTCTCAGATTTTAGGTTTTAAATGGAAATATTTGAAAATCAACAGAAACAGCACTGCTACTTAGAAACTACTACAAATCTATACAATTCACTTGATTTTTTTTTGCCGGTGTTCCTAAGAGCAGGAAAATCTTAGGCTTCCTTGAAGGAGTTTCAGCTTCTGAACCTTAGAATGTGGGTGCTGTGTCTGAGCTGAGCTCTGAGTGATGTTTGCTGGCATCCCATGTGCTGTTATGTTGAGTCTTTATTCGTCCCCCTTGGACGACATTTCTAAAATACACACGTTGTTCTGCCACTTAGTCGAAAAGGTGGTGGTTTCGGGGATGTTTGCCCAGCTTCCCAGCCTGTTCCTCAGGAGTGCCACAGGCCATCATGGGGCAAGGACACTAGGCTTCTTACACTTTGTGAAGTGCTAGGACCTGCAGTGGGAAGCCCACCTGGGAAAACCCGCCCAGGGCCCAGATAGAAGGAGCGGGCCTGTCCCCAAACCACAACTTCGTTGAAGCCCAGCGTTTGGCACTGACGAGAGCGCTGGGCCCTGTGGGAACAGGAGGTAGGTGGCGGGAATGCTGTCCCCGGCAGGTGTCAGTGGGAACCATCAGGCATCTTTATTTCTCCACATTTGGGTAGAAAGGGACCAGCCAGCCATGGCCAGTAATGATCAGGGAAGCCAACACACGGCCGTGCTGCTTATGACCCCATTGGAAGTGAGTTCTACATGAGGGAAATGCAAATCGATAGAAAAATCAGTTCACGCACATCAGGGGCATTTGGTCATGGTCATATTCAATACGGCGATGGCTTAGGTGACAGGCGGCTGCCTCTCCCTCATTCTCTCTGCTCATTTTTTCCAGCTGAAGGGGCTGCTTCTGGGTTGTGAGCTGTTGGGGGAGATAAAAGAGCCCCAACTCCTACCTTGAGTACCCTGGAAATGAGTTTCTTGATGCTGACTGAAAATGACACTTTAAAAAAAGAAAAGAAAATGACACTTTCATAGGTGTCTTCAACAGTCCAGCCCTTTTCGATCTTTTGACCTTCCCTCGCCCTCCACTGCACCCTGAGCCGCTACCTGCCTGCAGTCACAGAATTCCAGCCACTTCATTAAGGCAGGTGGCAGAGCTCATTAGCATATTCATTTTCTCACTTCAGCCACCATGGCTTTCCATTGATCCCACTCCACTAACTATGGCCCTGTCACCTTTGCCCTGTCACACGCTTCCCCGATTGCCCTTCCAAGCCTCTTCTCAACAGGGTGTGGCTGTGCTGGGCTTCCCTGTGTCTCTGGAAGAAGGATGAAGTGGTACCAAAACAGCACACTAAGGGTTCGAAAAGCATAGGCAATAAAACTATGCATTGGTTTTGTATTGTGTGCATTACCTTTTTATGTATTTCATTTTTTAGGAATCTGAAGCATTATTCCTCAAAGCAATTAAAGCTCATCCAAATACCGCAAGTTACCATGGCAATTTGGGTAAGGAAATTTTTTGATTTGAATCATATTGAAAGTCTATGTAATTTTGACGAAATGGGTGTATTTCTGTAAAACTGATATTGGGAGAGTAGTTTTTTTCAAACATAGCCTGTATCATCCTTTCAAAATGTGTGTGGGTTTTTTTGTGGTTTTTTTTTTAAAGAAATTATACTAACATGGGAGGTAAATAATAGTCATATTTACAGATCTTAATTATGTGACTAGAACAGCCTCCAAAATCATCCACTCTGATGATAAAACTCGGATTTTCTTTCTTTTTGCGAAGGATTTTAGGAATGTTAGACAGGTGTACTGTGGAAATTTGCTGTCTGACTTACAGCCTTTTCCTGTCTTCCATAGTGGACCCTCCATTCTAGCCTGTCCTTCTCCACTTTCTTATGTACTCCTATGCCTTAGCTAGAAATGCATTTGCAAAGATTTGTTCCCTAGAATTTCTTTCTTCCATTATACATCTCAATAACTAAGATTTTTAGAGCACAGTGGGTTGTTTAGAATGTTCAATCATGTGACTGTTTTTTCACCAAATCTGTTCCCTATAGACTCTATAGCAGGGGTGGGCAAACTTTTTGACTCGAGGGCCACAATGGGTTCTTAAACTGGACCAGAGGGCCGGAACAAAAGCATGGATGGAGTGTTTGTGTGAACTAATATAAATTCAAAGTAAACATCATTACATAAAAGGGTACGGTCTTTTTTTTTTTTTTTAGTTTTTTTTTTTTCAAATGGGCTGGATCCGGCCCGTGGGCTGTAGTTTGCCCACAGCTGCTCTATAGTCATGACTCATGCATAGTTGCTCTTCTGCCCATTTAGCAAGTTGGTTTTACCTACAAAATCATTATAATCTTCAGAAGCTTGCCATTCTAATAATTAGATTTACTTTAACTATCACTCTAGGGTCAGACCTTGATCTGAGCGCCCTTATTTTCAGCTGGCGACAAACAAGCTCTTATTTTGGGGGGATCTTTATGTAAATAGTCAGGGCTCTGAGCAATGAGGGAGCCCCGCCCTCGCTATTCAGCCTGGCTTCCTGGAAATTTCATGGCAGCATTGAGAAACTTAATGTACTCTTCCTTTTACTCTTTATGTAATAATGTTGCTGTAGGGAGACAGCTCATGCCTAGTGATATGAAGACCCCCGGGACTAACTGGGGGTGTTTCAACAGACAATCACGGGGAGTGTGATTACAATAAATAAAGTTTGTGGTACAAGCAATATTATTTTAAACAATGATTTTTGAAAACAGTTTCAGGGGCTCTTCAATGTTTCTTTGTAGAAGTGGTTGGGAACACTACGAGTTATTCAGAGCATTCCCAGTGAAACGCATCTCTTGCTATTTCAGCTGTGCTCTATCATCGTTGGGGGCATCTAGACTTGGCCAAAAAACACTATGAAATCTCTCTGCAGCTTGACCCCACGGCACCAGGAACTAAAGAGAATTACGGTCTCCTGCGACGAAAGCTGGAACAAATGCAAAAGAAAGATGTCTGATCCTTTTTCTTCCATTTGGTGTGTGTTTGAATGCATGAGGCATATCACTAATATTATGTAGTTACATTTAAACATTTAAAAATCTTATGTATTCTTTTTATTCTGTTTTTTTCCTATGAAAACAAAGACATGCAAAAAGATGACAGCACCAGCAGTATACTCTTGAATAAGTGATGTGGTTTTTGCATTGAAGTTGTATTTTTTCAGACCATTCAAATATAAGTCCCAAAATTTCCAGAATGCAGTCTTTCTTAATTAAAAAGAAAAAGAGAAAAATATTATCTCGAGCAACTTACATTAGAATTAACCCTGCCTTTGGGATGTGAACCATGTTGTGTAGACTAGCACTTATTAAACATCGACTGTGAACAGGAAATGACAAGCTGATTCCTACAATTTATATAAATATCAAATGTGTCTGTATATTAGGCATTTTATTTAATGACAACAAAGGGTAAATTAAGATTTTCGGGTTTTTAAATCTTTTTTTTAAATAATATAGTATGAACTTCATGTGTAAGGAAATATATTTATGTGTATTTTTATGTTTTGAACAGGGCAAATAATTGAGTGAAGAATGGAAATGTTAACATCTAGTACATTTATATACTTTTTCCTTCATAGGAGGAAGTTCACTCCTGCAGTATTTTTTGGATTCTCCAACTCCTATAGTTTCATAACACAAAAAATTGTGTAGCATTCTACATGAATTGTTACTATTAATAGAAAATCCAAGCTATGCTATAGGCAAAAGCAGGCAGCCTGGTGTCTTTATTTGTTATATCCAGTATTAAGAGGGCTACACATCTATGTAAGTTGTTTTTTTACTGTTTTTAGCTGTAAAGCAGTTTACCATCTGGCTTAAGGGAATCCCAGTCATCACTATATTCAGAAAACGCAAGATGTGTATTTTCTCTCAAAAGAAGTCACATTTGGGGAGTTTGTGGTATTTTTAAGAATTGGATTATTTTTCTATTTTAGTTGCTCAGAATAATCATGTTTGTCTTGTTTCATTCTTCTATATATACTGTTGACCTAATGATTTATGCAATCTCTGTGATTTCATACGCAGTAAAATTATTGCACAAATCCTGTCTAGTATGTGGCTTCTATTTGGTGTTAGGGACTATTTAACAGAATCGCTTTTTTTTTTTTTTTAACCCAGGTTCAGAGGACTGAGTGAATAGATCCCACATTGAGATGAATTTGATTCTCTACATGCTTTGGGGGTACAGATCCAATGTAGTTTTGTATATCAGTAATTGTAACTTACTGGTAAGATGGTTCAGTTACATCAGAAAACAAAGTGCTGGTGATTGACATACATCAGAAAAGAAAGTGCTGTGTTTCAAACAGTTTTTAAATGGTCCCAAAATACCAGTAACAATTTATAGATCCGTTAGGGGCAGGAGCTGTCTATTCTTATTTAGGTTCTTATAGTGCTTAACATGGCAGATAATAGATACACTATATGGTTGTTGATTTTTTTTTTTAAAGCAAATTTCTTTAAAACAGTACTTCTCTTTTGAGGGTAAAGAAAAAAGTATGTCTTGTAAAAGCCCCTCTAGGATTCTTTGTTTTCCCTCTGATACTAAAACTTTAGTGTCAAATCGAGACGTGCGAATCTGGGGCTCCAGCCTACAAACAAACCCCCTTCGCTTTCCCCACTGTCTCCTGGGGTTGCATTGCAGCTGTCTGCCTTCTTTCCAGAGAAAACAGTCGTGAGTCTGATCGATATTTCAGGAAGTCTTTAGCTCTGCAGAGTGTGGCAGTGCAACATGCTGCCTCTCTTTTTTCCTTCCTTCTTTTTCAACTTCAAAGCAGCACCCTCTTCATTCCTTGGTTTCCTTCCTAAGGAAACTGAGGTGGGAAACTGTATCCCAGTCCCCCTCTTATTTGGCATCTTCAAAAATTGTAATGTTTTTATTGCTAATCATCGTCGAGGTTGGGTAAGGGAATTTCAAAACAAACATGGGGGCCTGGGCCGGCGTGGCTCAGAGGCTGAGCTTCGACCTATGAACCAGGAGGTCAAGATTCGATTCCCCGTCGGGGCAAGTGCCCTGGTTGCGGGTGAGATCCCCAGTGGGGGTGTGCAGGAAGCAGCCGATCGATGATTCTCTCTCATCATTGATGTTTCTATCTCTCCCTTCCTCTCTGAAATCAAAAAAAATATGTTTTAAAAAAAAACAGACATGGGCGAGGGAAGGGTTGCCAGTTGGGGAAATCTGAGATTCCTAATCATCATCCTTCGCCTCCCTGATAGTGAGCATCATGAAACCCAGATGGCGATCTGGGGTTGTTCTTAGTTTGTTTAACATGTGTTACTGCTACAACTCTTCCCTGTTTTAATGCAGTTTTATATTTCTTAACTAGAGGCCTGGTGCATGAATTCGTGCACGGGTGGGGTCCCTCGGGCTGGCTGGCCATCAGGGTGATTGGAGCCGTCTCGCCCAGTCCAGGGGGAGGGACTGTGGGAGTTTGGGGGTCAAACCCGGGGGTAGGGAATGCGGGAGGTTGGCTATGGGAGTTCACTGACCACCAGGGGGCATCTCCTGCATTGAGCATCTGCCACCTGGTAGTCAGTGTGCATCATAGTGACCAGTCGACTGGTCGTTCAGTCGGCCGGTTGTAATGGTCACTTAGGTTTTTATATATATAGATGTATTTTGCATCTTGAGACCCATTATTCACTCCCCTGCCTGCCCAAGTAGACAGCACTGAACTGTGGCAGTAATTCCACCCCTTCATTCCTCTTTTTATCCCCCTCGGGTGAGCTCCACCCCTGAATGTCCACACAAGTGTCTGTCTCTTTGATTAGTGTGCCTCCTCTCTCAGTGGCCTCTCTCTTTTAAACAGTACAGCTTTTCAAAGCCATAGTCCATCTTGACCTCCATCCTACTAGATTTTAGATTAATATCAGCAATCTGAGATTGTTTCTCCTCTTCTGTCACTTTTTATTTGAAGGTAATTATAGATTCACATGCAGTTGTAAGAAATAATAAAGAGATCTCATGCACCCTGCACCCAGTGTCCCCCAGTGGTAACATCTTGCATGACTGTAGTGCGTTACCACAGCCAGGATATTGACATGGATGCACCCACCAGCCTCATTCAGATGTCACCAGTCTTAAATGAACTCATTTGCATGATTTGCCCTGTGCAGTTTTTATCACACGTATAGATTTGTGTGGTCACCATAGTGAAGATACAGAACAGTTCCATTACAAGGATCTCTCGAGCTACTCTCATGTTATTACTTTTTTCAAAATATTTTCTTGAGCACTGACTGTGTGCTAGCAGTGCGCTAGCTGCTGTGGATACAATGGAAAATGAAAACAGATGGGCCGCCCAGCCAGGAATGGCTCAGCGATTGAGCATTGACCTACGAACCAGGAGGATATGATTCGGTTCCCGGTCAGAGCACATGCCTGGGTTGTGGGCTTGATCCCCAGTGGGGGCATGCAGGAGGCAGCCAGCCAATCAATGATTCTCTCTCATCATTGATGTTTCCATCTCTCCCTCTCCCTTTCTCTCTGAAATCAATAAAAATATTTTTAAAAAAAATAAACAGTAATAAAACAGATGGGATTCCTGCCCTTGGGGAGCTCACAATTTAGGTTACCTCAACCTTCTTGTATACCTGGTGACGCATGCAGGTGTAGACATCTGGGACTAAGCTATTGTTAACAGCCCCCTCTCCGGGGACTTCTTGGGGAGTCGCTCATTCACGTTTCCACTTGCTGCTACCTGTCCAAGTGTTGCAGGTTGTCAGGGCATTTCTTTCTGTGTTGAAAATTCTCCCTCAGTTTGTAAATCTGGTTTTTTTCCCGGAGGCAATGAAACAGAGAATCATCTCAAATTTTCTTTGTCAATATCTGCTTCCTAAGAACAGATATTGGTTCAGCTGCCTTTGCCTTCTTCTTTTGACCTCATATTGATGTAAAAACTTTGCCAGGCATCCAGGGAAAACAGAGTTCTGCTGAGACAGGAGTTGAGTAACCCTGATTTTCAGTAAAGTGAGACATTTAATATTACTTGATTCATTCATAAATACCAAATATGTTTATTATCACAGTCTCATTTTAAAACCCCACACAGTCTTAAATGGTCTCTCTCAGTTCTAAATTGTACCAAGAAGATATTAATTTTGGTGATGGCCTCTTTCAGGATGATGTTCCTCACAAAATGCTGATCAGAGCTGACCTCTAGTTCAAAGCAGAAGGAGCAGAGGTCCCCTGTGGGACAGTTTGGTTGCAATGAAGCAGACAAGGAAAGAATGGTGGAGACAGGAGCCCAGGGGATGCTAACAAATATTACAGGTCTTCACGTGTTCTTCTTTTCTTTTCTTTAAACTTATAGGAATCGCAGTTTATATTTACATTGGCTTTTTGAGAGGAATAGAATTGGAGTGGAGAGAGACTTCTCCTTTGCAAATGTCTGCATTATTTGAAGTAAGTTTTCTTCCTAAATAAAGGAACATGTGTGACAGCACAGAGAAATCTTTATTCACAAGAGCCATGGATGCGTTTGTAATAAAGCTGTGATAAGGTTCCTGCTGGGAAAGAAACACCATAAGGGAAACGCAGGTAACTCAGGTGTTTGCTAAATTGCTTTGCCCAACAGACAAGAGAGACGCTGAGGAGACTCGGGCCCCAGAGCAATGCTGAGTGAAAAGAATTGGGGAGGCAGCATTTTTCAGATTATTGGCTGAACTACTGGAGTGCAATACAGACTCCTCTCTGAAGCATGTCTTTAAATCGTCAGTGAATTCTATGTGCCCTGTGACTCCCTCTTGGTGGGTGTCTGGAAATAGCTGGCATTTGGGTACACAAAGCTTGAAATTGCGATGAAAGCATGTTACAACTGGGTTTGAATTCCATTCTTCCATTTACTAGTTGTATGAACTTAGGCAAGTGTAGTGCAGCGGTTCTCAACCTGTGGGTCACTACCCCTTTGGCGGTCGAACGACCCTTTCACAGGGGTCGCCTAAGACCATCCTGCATATCAGATATTTACATTACGATTCATAACAGTAGCAACATTACAGTTACGAAGTAGCAACGAAAATAATTTTATGGTTGGGTCACAACATGAGGAACTGTATTTAAAGGGCCAGAAGGTTGAGAACCACTGGTGTAGTGGGTTAAATAGTGTCCTCCAAAATTCATGTCTACCTGGGACTTCAGGATGGGACTGTATTTGGAAATAGGGTCTTTACAGATATAATTAGTTAAGGAGGTAGAGAGGAAATCATACTGGATTTAGGGTGGGCCCTAAATCCAATGACTGGTATCATATAAAAAGAGAAGGCCATGGCAGATGGAGGCAAAGATTGGACTCATGCTGCCACAAGCCAAAGAACACCAGGGAGCTACCGAAAATTGAAAGAGACCAGGAAGGATCCTCTACTGGAGCCTTCAGAGGGAGCTGGGTCTTGCCCTCACCTTGACTTTGGACCCTGGCCTCCAGAACAACATTTCTACATGAAGCCACCCAGTTTGTGGTATTTTATGGCAGACCTAGGAAACTAACACAGCAACTCAGCTTCCTCATCCATAAAACGGGGTGGACTATGACCTTTTGCCCAAGATGACTGGGAAGTTTAAATGAGACCAGTTATATAAAGCCCTAGACCCGTGCTTGGCACATAATATTCAGTAAAAAATGATCACCCTCACTTTTCATGAGGTTTTTGTCCTGTAAGTAACCTAGAAACAACCTCAGATTTAAATTGTGATCACTTATGTTCTGAGTCTGATTAGTTCAGGAAGTACTTTAAAACTGTTACACTGTTTATCAAAACTGGCTTGAACATCCTGCATTTCCAGTCATTTTATTTTTAAATATGTGGCATTTTTTAAGGACCAATAAAGCTTTCTGCTTCCTACTTGTGATAAGTGTTTGAGAAAATGTTTTCCCTGTAGATTTAAATGGAACTTTTACTCATTTAACTCATTAGTTTTGTCTCAGCAGTTACATTTTGATAGCATTAATTTTGATGAATAGACTAGAGATTTGTCTTGAGGAATATCAAAATGCTCATTTCTAGAGCTTTCTGATAAAGTATGTGGATGACAGCCTTTATGCTTTTACAGTCCTGGTATACAGAATCTGCTGACATCGGCAAACAAGGTGATAAGGAGGACAGCAGAGACCAGGAGGGAGAGATCTATCCTAGGGCCAGCTTCACAGGCATAGGTCATTTTTTTTCAAGCTTCAACAATTCAATTAAATACAAACATTTCCAATCCTGTCTTTAGTTACCAGGAACCTGAGATGAGTCAATCACTCTATGCCTCAGTTGCTTCTAATAAAAATAATGGTAATGGTTGTTGCTTTTGTTGTTAATTTCTTCTCTATGAAATGTGAGGGTTGGACTAAACCAGAGGTCTTTAAACATCATTAGGTGCTTAACCTTTATTTTCTTTAAAAAACTAAATCTTATACAGAAGAACACTTTAAAATGTATAAAAGTTGAATGCCGCTCTCTCTCCCGGGCTCGGCGGGACCGCGGTCGCTTCTCGGGCCCAGTTTTCCTTGTCCTTTCGGCTTTGGGCCGAGGAAGAGGACCACCCAGTTCCCCGGCTGCGCCGGCCTTCGACGAAAGCCAGGTGCTGCTACACTCTGCCCTCTGTGTTCTGGACACTTTCTCCTAATGGAGTTCCCTGACTTGGGGAAGCATTGTTCAGAAAAGACCTGCAAGCAGCTAGATTTTCTTCCATTGAAACGTGATGTATGTGAGCAAGATTTCTGTAAAGATCATTTTACCTACGCTGCACATAAATGTCCCTTTGCATACAAGAAGGATGTTCAGGTCCCAGTGTGCCCGCTTTGTAACCACCCAATCTCAGTAAAGAAGGGAGAGATACCGGATGTGGTGGTTGGTGAGCACATGGATAGAGATTGTAGGTGCCGTCCTGGGAAGAAGGAGGTTTTTACCTTCCGGTGCTCGAAAAAGGGGTGTAAGAAGAAAGAGATGCTGCCAGTGGCTTGTGACCAGTGTCGTGGCAACTTCTGTATTCAACACAGACATCCTCTGGATCATAGCTGCACACGCGGGAGCAGAGCCGTCAGCATCGGTCTCTGTCAAGTGGTGGATGCAGAAGTTTGCATGAATATAATCTTCATTAAAGTTGGATTCTAAATTAAAATAAAATAAAATGTATAAAAATGAGATGCTTATGTAAATACTCATTAAAAAATCTGTTATGTGCCCTAGCCAGTTTTGCTCAATGGATAGAGTGTTGGCTTGCAGACTGAAAGGTCCAGGATTTGATTCCAGTCAAGAGCGCGAACCTCGGTTGCAGGCTTGATCCTCTGCCCTGGTCAGGGTGCTTTCTGGGAGGCAGCCAATCTGCTGTGTCTCTCTCACATCAATGTTTCTTTCTCGTTTTCCCCCCCTCCCTTCCACACTCGGAAAAATCAATGGAAAAATATCCTCGGGTGAGGATTAACAACAACAATAAAAATCTGCTGTGAAATGTAAGAATGTTTGAAATTCTGACTTTTGTGTAAATAATAAAATACGTTGAATGTCTCTAATCGTGACGGGGCCTATTAAGGTAAAGTACCTCCGACTGGAAATGTAAATTCTGCTCTGCCATTCCTCGGGGTGAAACCGCAGAGAATAGGAGGCGAATAGGAAACCACATTTCTCCTACAGACACACTGATGTCATAATGTGTCAAAGAATCCCCTCTGCTTTCTTACTGAGAAACCCTATTCTGGAAAAGCATTGACTGTCAGAAGCCTTGCTGTTTGAAACCGTCAGCAAGAAGGAAACATCCACTCTACCTGGAGGGTCCAAGTCACTTTGACACAGACAAGCAGGCTAGGTTCCCAGGCCAAATACAGAGCTCCATGTAAAGGGTTTCTGGACATACCTGTCTACATCCTTTGTAACTTTTAGTCTCCAAGGACAGGACACAGGGCCCTGGGTCCATCCTGCAGTGCAGACCTGATGTTGACCCTCTGCCCTCTTTCGCCTCAAGCCTTTGAAACACTTTCCTTTAAATTCCACTGAACCTGCCCCACCCCTCCCCCCGCCACCCCAGTCTCTGAACTATCTGTTTGGTGAGGCATCTCAGGGTTCCTCTGATGCCCAGTCTCCCCCACTGTAACAGGCCAATAAGACTGACTTTGTCCAATGACGGCTGTGTGCTAGAGGTCTCAGATTGGGCCAAGACAGGCCACATGCTAGTCATAGGACCTCGGTCAAGCCATCTAACCTCTTTACCTCATCTGGAAAGTGGAGGAAATTCTCTACCTGGCCTTTACAACGTGGGAGTAAGGATCATGTGATCATGTATACAAATGCTCTTCATGGACAGAACGTCATCGGAACTAGCACTTTTAACAAAGAGGTTCAAATGTAAGAGAAATTATTAGCCCAGATGACATACATTTCAGCATGTACTACCCAGTGTCCCTGTTTTAACCCTCAGGTTGAAGTGCTCAGGTTTCAGGTTCACCTGGATATGCATTCAAATACTGACAATCGTGATGATGGCAGTGTGCCCTTGAGTGGGTTATTGAGCCCCTTGGAGCCATATCATATGTAGAATGGGAGTGACAATATCTGCTTCATACTATTGTTCAAAGGACAGAATGAAAATGTATAGTGCAAAGGCATATAAGAATATTTCATATGTATTAATTTCCTACACTGACAGTTCACAGGAATCAAGCTACATTTCACTGTCGGTCTACATTTCTAGGCACCAAGTAAGCAATATATCCCTTTAAAAAGTTACTGTTTGGAGAGGAGGCCCAAATAACTTGATCCTAGTGTTAAGAAGAATAGTAACAGCAATGTTACAGGCTTAGAGTTTGGATTTGCCTTTTTGCGATGTAATTAGCTTTGTTCATGGTGGAGGGCATATTTGGTGAGTCAGATTACTTTTTCTGGGAGTTCTTACAATTGTGCTCCTATTCATGACTGAGGATTTAGTCACCAAAACTAATAAAACAATCTTATCTAGCATTTCACTTGAGTCTTTCCTTGTTATTCCTAAATTTACAGAAGATGGGCAAGAATAGCGTAGACCATCTCATCTGTAGTTGCTTGGAAAGTTTCATAGACTTTTTAGAAGAGATGCTGAATATCTTTTGTGGAGAAAAGGGCAATGCCTTAATTTTAAATATCTGAGAGCAGTTCACATAATCTTTAAAGCATTAATTCCAGAGATACTAGACTGAATTGAATGTGAATGAACTTAGCTTCATGAGGTTGGTCTTGTCTAAGACCATTAATTTCTTTGCCATGGAAATTGTTTAGCAGTAAGATGTGTTGTATTAAGTAAAATAACTTGACAAGGTAATAAAAAGTAACCCTGCTGCTTTCAAATTGAACAATTTTTTAGAACTAGGTTTAGAAATGGAAGCAAGCAATCCAATTATTTGCATAATTTATTTTTTGTACTTTTTGCATAACTAATTATTTGCATAATTTATTTTTTGCACATATTTTCTAAATTAGCCAATTTAATGGATCCCATGTTTAACTGGAAAGCCTTTCTGTTAAGTTTGTTTTGATTTACATAGGGTAAATGATCAAAAAAGTAAACCAATTAAATAAATATTACTGAATACCTATTCTGTGCACCATGGTGGGAAGGGCAGTGTACTGTATTTAGTCAAATACAAATTAGGCATCTACCTTCTGACACCGAGGTGTGGAAAACAGAATTTGGAAGTTTCCTGCTGAGACTTAGATAACAAAAATGGCCAAGCGGGATATTCCGGTTAAAGATCATTTGCTAGCTTCGATTATTTCAGTTGATAAAGGAAATGTTTGTTGAGTTTTGAAAACAGGCGTATCATTTACCAGCTGCAGAACCCTGAGCCTGGAGGATGTGGGAGATTGTAGATGGCAGAGCAATGGACCACCGTGAGCAGGAAAGAGCTGGCAGTGGGCGAAATCCTTATCAGGGAGTGACTCACCTGTACCATTTGGATGCAATCTGACCACCTGATGAATCACCTCAGTAACTCAGCCCTCCAGAGCAGCTGGCTCAGGAGGGCTCCTGTGTAACCCAGCAACCCTAAACTGGCAAGCCAGGGCCTCTTCTAAACTGACTGATAACTCTTCTTGGGAAACTCTGAAGAGTTTCCCCACCCCTGCGTTTGCTGGGCAGCCATGTGTGCTGTGGCCGTGCCCTTGCGTGTGCCCATGCCGTACACCTGTAAATCCTGTGGAATCTAGATCCTGTTCCAGACTACCCGAGCTAGAATCTGCACTTTTTAAATTTTATTTTTCTTTTTTTTGTTTGTTTGTTTTTGTTTTTGTTTTTAAGAGAACAGAAATGTATTGCATCACAGTCCTATATCAAGGTATCAGAAGGGCCACCACCCTCTGAGACTCTGGGTAGAATTCTTTCTTCCTTGCATCTTCCTTCTCCTCTCTTGTGAATCTATTGTAGGTTTTTTGCTGTGTGGTTACTGGAGCTTATATAAAACTTCATCTAGATATAAAAGTCCATTTTACACTGACTACAACTTTGATT
>NW_005353448.1:153824-158153 GCF_000412655.1 Myotis brandtii
GCACGGAGGGGGGGGGGGGGGGCCTGGCCATGGGGGACCTGCGAGGAGCCCAGGCTGCCAGCTTCATCCTTGGGGTGGAGCAGAGGCTCTGGCCCAGCTGGTTCTGCGAAAACCTCAAAGGTGGGCACCTGGCGGCTCCAAGTGGCTCCTCAGCTTAATTACTTAATCACACCCCGAGAGTAATCAACCCATGAGTATTTAATCATACCACGCGAGTGAGCCTGCGAGCTGAGGAGTGAGCCTGCGAGCTGAGTGAGCCTGCGGTGGGCCAGGTGGGAGCTGGAGGTGGGCCGGGTGGGAGTGCACCCAAACTTGCTAGGGCTCTCTTACTTTATCTTTATTGTTATGTGTGTTTTAGAGGATCACTTTAAGTTGACTGTTTGGTTCTTATGAGCCTCATGAACTTGGATGTCCAAATCTCTCCCCTGACTTGGGGAGTTCCCAGTTAATATTTATTTAAATAAGTGTCTGCCCCTTTCTTTCTCTCTTCTCCTTCTGAACCTGCAACAATTTGCAAATTGTTCTTTTTGTTAGTATTCCATAGATCACATAGGCTTTCTTTTTTCTTTGTTCTCTTCCAACTGGAATATTTCAAAATTTCTGTCTTCTAACTCACAGATGCTTTTTTCTGCTGGATCCATTTTGTTGTTAATGCTCTCTACTGCCACCTTTTTTATTTTTTTTAAATTTATTCATAGTGTTCTTAGGCTCCAGAATTTTTCTTTGATTCTTTTTTATGATTTCTATCTTTGTTAAACTACTCATTTTTTAAAAGAGTTTTCTTCACCTTAAGAAGAAACTGAATAAAAGTAAATGTCCATAAACTACTCATTTTTAAATGTATTGTTTTACTGATTTCATTGAATTGTCCTTCGCTTTCTTTTTTTTTTTATAAATCTATGCCTTTATAGTCAATTAATATTTGACAAAGGAGACAAAAAACATACAATGGACTAAAGATAGTCTATTATAAATGGTTCTGTTAAATTGGACAGACATGTGCAAAATAATGAAACTAGACCACCTTCTTGCACCACACAAAAGAATAAACTCAAAATAGATCAAAGACTTAAATGTTAGACTTGAAACCATAAAAAGCCTAGAAGCAAATATAGGCAGTAAAATCTCTGACATTTCTCATAACAATATTTTTTTCTGATATATCTCCCCGGGCAAGGAAAACAAAAGGAAGTATAAACAAATGAGACTATATCAAACTGAAGAGTTTTTGCACAGCAAAGGAAACCATTAACAAAGTGAAAAGACAAGCTACTGAATGGGAGAACATATTCACCAATGATACATCAGATCAGGGGTTATTATACAAAATTTATAAAGAATTTATAAAACTCAACACCAAAGAAACAAACAATCCAATTAAAAAATAGGCAAAAGACCTGAATAGACATTTCTTCAAAGAGGACATACAGATGGCCAATAGACATATGAAAAGTTGCTCAACATCACTAATCATCAGAGAAATGCAAATTAAAACCATAATGAGATATCACCTCACACCTAATAGAGTGGCTACCCTCAATAAATCAACAAACAATAAGTGTTGGTGAGGATGTGGAAAAAAGGGAACCCTATTGCACTGTTTGTGGGAATGCAAATTGGTGCAGCCCTGTGGAAAGCAGTATGTAGTTACCTCAAAAAAATTAAAAATTACCCATCAATTCCGCTTCTGGGAATGTAACCAAAGAAACCTGAAACACCAATTCTAATTGCACCCCTGTGTTCATCACAGTGTTATTTATAATAGTCAAGATTTGGAAGCAGCCCAAGTGTCCACCAGTATATGAGTGGATACAACAGCTCTAGTACATTTATACAATGGAATACTACTCCACTGTAAAAAGGGAAAAAAATTTACCCTTTGGGATAGCATGGATGGACTTGGAAAACATTATGCTAAGTGAAATAAGCCAGTTAGAGAAAGTCAAATACCATATGATTCACTCCTATGTAGAATTTAATGAACAAACTGAACTAACAAGAAAAATAGAGACAAACTCTTAGATAGAGAGCAGGCAGACAGTTTTGGAGGATGGAGGTGGGGGTAGGAGGCAGGGAGAGTTTGAGCAAAAAAAGGGGAAAAAAGAGAAAAACTCATGGGAATGGTCAGCAGTGTGGTGACTGCGGAGGTGAGGGTGGTGGTGGAGGTGGGAGAGGTTATAGGTGGAGTAAGTGGTGATGTGAATAAAAATAAACAAAGAGAAAGAAAATCAGCAAATCAGCAACATATTCAGTCCAGCTAACGGATTTCTGACCATCCAGTGTGCAACATTCTTACTCTGGTGATCATGTTTCCACAGCTAATGTCAGCTCCTGTTGCTTTGTTCACTGCTAGAACTTAATGCTTGATATAGGCACCTAGCACATAATATGAACGTCACAAACATTTATCAAATGCATCTTTAGATTAGGAATAATTGCCACTAAGCATAATATCCCCACTGCTTGAAACACTGCCTGGTGCATAGAAGTAATTTCATAAAACATTAGTTAATGAATGAATGAGTGAATTAATTGTCCATGCATGTTTTAAAATAATTGTGAGGGATATCCTTGAAGTAAACCAGTGATTATTCAGATATTCAAATTTCTGTAGGTTCATATACATCTCATATACATTTCTTTTCAAAAATACAAAGATGCCCACCTGCCTATTTGGGAGAGTTAAAAGCATTACAAATTCAATATGTTTAAAACTGAACCCATGCTCTTTATCCTATTTACTCCTGAATCAGATCCTCTTCTAATGTTCCCTCTGTTAGTAAATGGGATAGGTCTGAAATCTCCTTTCTCCTTTGAATTTCCATTTTCTACTCAGCATCAAGTAATGGTAATTTTACCTCCTAAATATATTTTGAATATTCTCAGTTCTCTCCCTTTAAATGAGTGAGGAGACATTAATCCAAGCTACCATTAGTTGTCACCTAAATTACTTTAGTAACCTATTAATTGGTCCATGAGCATCCTCTCCAGCCTTCTCACCACACTTAACTTTTATCAGTAAAGTCTCTTCTAATAAACTTTTATCAGATGCTTTGCTAATAGGACAGAGTCTAAAATCTTTAACATGGCCCACAGGCCCCATTCATTCTCATCTGGTACCACATTCTTCCTCACTGTCTGAACTTTAATCACTGGCCTTCAAGTAACTTGACTCTCTGGTGGGTGCTGTTCACAGCTGTGGTGGCTCCTCTGGCTGGTGGGGGGAGGCTTCACACACAGCTGCTGTTCCTCAGACCTAAATTTTATTTTTCAATCACAGCTTACATTCAATATTATTTTGCATTTAGAATCTGCATTTTTTAACAAGATGTATAGTTGATTCACATAGACAATACGGCTTGAGAGTAACTGGAGCAAATCTTCAATAAACCATGGTTCTCCAACTTGAGCATACACCTGAAGCACTCATTAAAATGCGCACATCTGCCCCCACTCCCACCCCAGCCCCCCCATCAGAGCTGCTGGTTCAGAAGGTCTGGGGTGTAGCCTGAGACTTTGCATTTCTTTGTTCAGTAGCTGAAGCTACTATTCTGGGACCACATTTTGAAAACCACTACTTTGAACTATTTGGCTATGAGGGTGTTTTGGTTTTGGTGTTTGTTTGTTTTTTTAACAGCTAACTGATGACTTCATTCCACAGAAGCTAGTTTATGTGTGTGTTTGTGTGTAGCTGATGTGGTGCATGCCCTCCTCCCCGCACCCTTCCCACCTCCCCGCCCCCCAGGTGCTCTGGGTCCCACCTGGAGTCGAGGCCCGCCTTGAGCGCCCAGGTGAGGCGTGTTAAAACTTACCTGTCTGCCCCGGTGCCTCACGTGAGGCAGGTGGGCGTGTGAGAACTTACCTGTCTGCCCCGGAGCCTCACGTGAGGCAGGTGGGCGTGTGAGAACTTACCTGTCTGCCCCGGAGCCTCACATGAGGCAGGTGGGCGTGTGAGAACTTACCTGTCTGCCCCGGAGCCTCACATGAGGCAGGTGGGCGTGTGAGAACTTACCTGTCTGCCCCGGAGCCTCACATGAGGCAGGTGGGCGTGTGAGAATTACCTGTCTGCCCCGGAGCCTCATGTGAGGCAGGTGGGCGTGTGAGAACTTACCTGTCTGCCCCAGCACCTCACGTGAGGCAGGTGGGCGTGTGAGAACTTACCTGTCTGCCCCAGCACCTCACGTGAGGCAGGTGGGCGTGTGAAAACTTACCTGTCTGGCTCGGCACATCACCTGTGTGCCGCCCAGGCGCAGGGCAGATAACTGTGGGCCGGGGCGGGCTGGTACCGCATCCCGCCTCCAGGGGGCGGCGCTGGGGTTGGCCTCAAGG
>NW_005353448.1:158431-161576 GCF_000412655.1 Myotis brandtii
GGGGCAGTGGGGACAGGAGGTGGGGGAGGGCCGGCCCAGGCCGGGACCGGACCGGGACCGGGTGGCTAACTGAGTTCCCAGATCGGCTCATTCGGCAGAGGCGGTGCCGCTGCCGGGAACGACCTGCCTCCAGGTGTGGACTGCTGTTGCTAATAAGGGAAAAGGGCAGACTTCAGAAGGTGGTTATGGAAGGATTTCTCAGTTGAATAAGGCTTAACACTTTTCGATGTTTGTTTTAATGTTCTTTTATTTATTAATATATTTTTATTGACTTCGGAGAGGAAGGGAGAGAGAGAAACATCAATGAGAGAGAAACATTAATCGGCTGCCTCCTGCACGCCCCCTACTGGGGACCGAGACCACAATCCAGGCTTGTGCCCTTGACCAGGAATCAAACCAGTGACCCCCTGGCCCCTAAGTCGCTGCTCAACCACTGAGCCATGCTGGCTGGGCTGGAATTGTGTTTAATTTTAGAGATTCCTGTTTGTAAGGAGACCAAAAGCTACAAAAGAAATATAAAAACTTCTGGCATTTGCCAGTTTTTGAGCTTAGGTTCCTTTGGAGCCATTGGTGACACTTAGGAAATTTTGGAGCAGTTTGTTTTTCTCACTGCCTTGATTACGAAATACGGTTACAGTGGGGCCTTGACTTACCAGTGTCCCGACTAACGAGTTTTTTGAGATACCAGCTGTCTCTCGGCCGATTTTTTGCATTGAGTTGACAGAGTAATTTGAGTTAACGGAACGAATTAAACCCGTAAGTCAAGGCCCCACTGTATTGCTGGTTCACTCTGTTGACCAAAGATAACACAATCGCCCTGGAAACCCTAAATAGGGGCACAGTTATTGGAACATGCCTTCTTGACGCCAAGCTTACTTTGTTAATATTGAACTGATAAGAAAATTCATGGTTGCCCTTTTTTAAAAGCAGGTTATTAATTTTGCTTCATGTCCCAGGGAGAAATCATGTATTAAAAACTAAGGGGTATCTCTAAGTCAGTTGGATTGACCCATGTAAAGTGTAGGTCTTCATCACGCATGTACGTATGCACTTTTTCCTTCAACTGAAGACTGTTCTCCCCGGTCTCACACAGTTGACTGAAATGCTAATATGAAGAGATCCTGTGATTTGCCCTCATCTCCCCCAAATGCTGTTTTCTTGAACTGACTCCCAGGAGAAACTAGAAACTCCGAAGCACCCTACCTGGCAGAGAGCATTGTATTTCAAAAGTGGAGTTTGCAAAGTTAAAATGTCTAATTGGTGGGTTTTTGTTCGGACATAGTTTGGACCAGCCGACCTTGCTAACAAGGGCCCTAACAATTAACACTGGTCCCAGAGAGGGTGGTTATTCATGCTGGCCTTGGGTAAAGGGCAGCAGGAAGTAGCATGGAACACAGATAGAAACTGACACTGTTTATGTTTTTAAATTACCTGCTCATTTTTCTCTTTATTTGATCTAGTACAGTGGTTCTCAACCTTCTGGCCCTTTAAATACAGTTCCTCATGTTGTGACCCAACCATAAAATTATTTTTGTTGCTACTTCATAACTGTAATGTTGCTACTGTTATGAATCGTCATGTAAATATCTGATATGCAGGATGGTGTTAGGCGACCCCTGTGAAAGGGTCGTTCGACCGCCAAAGGGGTAGCGACCCACAGGTTTAGAACCGCTGATCTAGTCAGATCTCTCAAAAGTCCTAACCTGCGTCAGCTGTTCCAAGTGGAGTCATCGAAAGGCTTTGCACCCACGTTAGCCAGGGCCTTTCAGAGGGGGTAGGGAGCCCTGCAGGCTGGCATGGTGCAGGCAGCAGTGTTTGCCGAGGGACCCGTCTCAAGCAAAGGTGACAGTAGGAGGACAAAATCAAGTGATCTTAGCCAGCAAGGTGCAAACCTTAGTTATTAGAGATTTCATTAAGAGAGCATTGCTTAAACATGACCAGCATCTTCTTAATAGGCACCCATTCTTTAATTGAAGGTCTCTCTCTTGTCAGTGAAACTGCTCAGGGCAAGAAAGCCTTGTTTAGGTTGGGCCTGAGAGGTGTGTAAGATGTTATTATTGTGGCCCTCCAGTGGGTTTACAGAAGAGAGCTGGTTACTGGAAGTCTCGGGGTTTGTATGGCATTGTGAGGTAACAGACATGGTAAATAGCTAAAGTGCAGAGAAGGGTGGAATGCATGCCAAAGAGGCAGGTTGCTGTTGGAGCACAACGATGAATTCTCGCTGGAGGACTTGGGGAAGGTCACATCTGGACCTTGAGCAGAGAGTAGAATTTTTATAGGCAGAGGAGTGTAATGTTGCATTCCTGATGGTAGACACCATGAGTAACGATAAGAAGTTTAAAATGTAATTGTCTTCAGAGATATAGGAGCAAGTGATATGCTGAGGTTGGACCTAGTGTAAGGAGGGGTGGGGTCAGGTGAGAGGCGTGCCTGGAGAGATAGGCTGTGTGGTGATAAACTTTTTTTTTTTTAATCAAGGTTCTGGTTTATTTATTTTTTGTTTTTTAATATATTTTATTGATTTTTTACAGAGAGGAAGGGAGAGGGATAGAGAGTCAGAAACATCGATGAGGATGAGGGAGAAACATCGACCAGCTGCCTCCTGCACACCCCCTACTGGGGATGTGCCCACAACCAAGGTACATGCCCCCGACCGGACTCAAACCTGGGACCTTTCAGTCCGCAGGCCGACGCTCTATCCACTGAGCCAAACCGGTTAGGGCAAGGTTCTGGTTTATTTTTCTTTTTAATTAAAGCAAACATAAAAGCAGAGGGAATGATATAATGAACTTTAATATATCCATCAAATAGATTTAACAGTTTGTTAAAACAATTTCTTTATTGGCTTTTTGCTGTTGTTGCAGCAGTTTAAATTCCAGACAACACAATATTTCACCCCTAGATAGTGCAGTAGGCACCCCCCAAAAACGGGGCATTTTTTAATATTACTACTAGAAGCCCGGTGCACGAAATTCGTGCCCAGGAAGAGGGGGTCCCCTCAGCCCAGCCTGCACCCTCTCCAATCTGGGACATCCCTCTCACAATCCAGGACCGCTGGCTCCTAACTGCCCACTTTCCTGCCAGCCTGATCACCCCTAACTGCCTCTGCCTGCTGATCTGATCACCCCCAACTACCCCCCCACCC
>NW_005353448.1:161979-177094 GCF_000412655.1 Myotis brandtii
TCTGCCTGCCTGGTTGCCTCCAACTGCCCCCCGCCCCCGCCGGCCTGGTCGCCCCTAACTGCCCCACCCTGCTGTCCTGGTCGCCCCACGCAGCCTGCTGTTCAGTTGTTTGGTCGTCCCTCACTAACACCCTGCTGGCCTGGTCGCCCCATGTAGCCTGCTGTTCAGTCGTTTGGTCATCCCTCACTAAACCCCCTGCCAGCCTGGTCGCCCCACTCAGCCTGTTCAGTCCTCCGTTCGGACTCTCAGACTTAATATGATGCTCGATTCCAGGATCACACAGTTTTGAAGAAACAAGCTTATAGGTGAGAATTGTTTTTCCTCTGTCCTATAGTGTTTATTGCTCTTAAATTCTAGAGCACCATAGAAAGTATGTTGACAAATACTGTGAGGTGGGAGTCCTTGTCTTTTTGTCACTTAAGAACAATAGGGGAAACTGTTCATCTCTGTACCCATTTTTCCAGACAACCCGCCATTGGGTCGTGGTCTTTTTCTTATTGGTTTGTAAGAATTCTTTATATACTGAGAATGCTAATTTTTGCCATATAATATGTTACAACTGTTTTCCCCATTTTTTTAAACTTTGTTTATTGTACTTACGCTCTGTAGAAAATTTTAATTTTATATAGGGGAAAAAATAAAATCTCTTTACAGTTTACTTGCTTTGTGTTTTGCTTAGAAAGATAATAACCATTTCAAGGTTATTTTTTAAAAAAATCTGCTTTAACACAGATAAATGAACATGTAATGAGAGCTAAGAACATGTGATTCTGAAAAAGAATAACATAAAAGGGGGCTTTTCTACCAGATAATATCATATTAAGTTGATTAAATATTAGCATTAAGATAGACCTTACATTGATAAGTATTGAAGTTGGGGGATGGGTGTTTGGGGGATCATTATATCATTACTTTACTTTTATATCTATTTGACTTCTCATAATAAAGTTTTCTTTAAAAAAAAAGAATAGTAGGGGGGAAAACTATCTTTGCCCCATTGGTTCATATTCAGCAACTATTAATTGTATGCTAAAGGGTATTGTGTTAATAAATGCACAAGATCTTGGGACTTGTATTTCTCACTTAGGAGACAGATGTTGTCATGGTTAAGGGGACCAACTCTTTGGTCATACTCCTGGTTTTAATCCTGGTTCTGCCATTTATTAGTGGGGTGATTTTCAACTTTTTTATTTTAAAAAAATGGGCATAACAGTCATGTCTACCTGATAAGGTTGTTGGGAGAATTGAATAAGAAAACCCACGAGAAATTCTTTACATGGTACTTGGCATTTAGTACATATTCAATCCATGTAAACTGAAAAAGATAAGAATTGCAAATAGCAAGGACTAAGGGGGAGAGGTGTTGGTGCTAAGTGACTATATGTAGCAGGGGTCATTGACCTCACATGGGTTGGTTAAGTGGGGTCTGGAGATAAGAGATTTGGAAGGTCACATATTTTAACGGAATGAAAGTGCCCTCCATGGGGGCAGCAGGGAAAGGGCACAGGCACAGCCTAAGGACTGGGAGAAGCGCATCTGATTCTGTATTGGGTTCCCAGTGCTGCTGGATCTCACTGCCTGGAATGAAGGCGTCAGCGGGGCTGAGTCCCACCTGGAGGCCCTAGAGGAGAATCTGTTTTCTGGAGTTTTCTGCCCACACTCCTTGGTTCATTGCCCTCCACCTTGAAAGACAGACATATTGCATCCCTCTGACCCCTCCAAGGCGGTCACAGCTCGCTCTCTGCTCCGAGCCAGGAAAGCTTCTCTGCTCTTAAGGACTCGTGTGGTCAGGTTGGGCCCATGTGGATAATCCAGGATCATTTCTGCATCTCAGGGCCATTAGCTTTAATCACATCTGCCATGCACCGTAACATGTTCACAAGTTTTGGGGATTAGGACGTGGACATCTCTAGGGAGGGAGGGGGCTTTATTCATTCACCCGCCTCATGATGCAATAGCTGCTGCAGGATCAGGACAGCTTCCCAGACATTTGGGGCCATCGATGCGTTGCTACCAGGTGCTCATCGCTCTCGGAGCCTGTTCCCGCTGCTCTTCCACGCTGAGGCGGTGGCTCTGCTCCAGCCTCTTCGGGCCCCTCCCTCCTCAACATTAGTAACACTTCCGAGGGACAGGAGTCGTTGGCTCCCCCTGTGACATGTCACCCATTCTTCAGAGCTCAACCGACGGGCTGTCAGAAACCTTCTTTGATTCCCTCCTGTGCCCCCGTCCTCCCCACGGGCCACCCCTGTCGCTGCACCCTGATGGGGCTTTGCTGCTGCAGTTGTTTTACCTTTTCGTTCTTTCTGTTATTTTCACCCATGTCATTGCTTTTGCAGGCTAGCCTTACACAGTGCGGGACTGTTTTAAACGAAATTCATACTGAAATGTTAAGCATTTTCTCATCTATTAATGCTGATTAGATGAGAACCAGGGATTCCTCATTTTGACTCCCCAGTAGTGCCTTCCACATGATGGGCAGCCAGTCAGAAGGAACTCACTTCCGGTCAGGGGGGTGTCTTTATAGAACCCTGACGTTTTGAGTTATGCCGGAGTACATAGGAGAGGTACTTCGCACATTACGCCGCACCCTTGTCCATGTGTTCAGATTACTACATCTGCCTTTTCACTTTTTGAGTGTTTATCTCTTCCTGTTGTCACCTCTACTTAGGAGCATGCAGCAAAGTTAATGAAAATTATTAATATTTCTACATCTCATGATGGTTTTACTAATTTATGAGCATTGAATGAGGTCTGAAAGGCATTCTTTAAGCCCCTTATTTTTTAGTAGAATCACATTTGCCTGCTTTGCATTACTCTTTCTCTCTTGATTTGGTTTTCTGTAAAGTTAGATGCAGATTATAAAAACATAATGAAAACCATGAGGGGGGATTAGTATAAGTTTTGCCGTTTCCAGAAAGTCACATAAATGAAATGACATAGTATGAAACCTTTGAGACTGGCTTTTCCACTCAGACGTGTGTATCCTTTCGTATTCCCAAATGGTATTCCAGCTTACAGACGTGCCACAGTTCGTGTATCCAGTCATTGTTGAAAGACATTTGGATTCTTTACAGTTTGGGGGGGATCATGAATAGAGCTGCTCTAAACATTTTTCTATAGGTTTTTATTTGGTCAAAAGTTTTCATCTTTCTGGGCCATATGGTAAATGTCTGTTTAACTTCATAAGAAACTACCAAACTGTTTTCCAGGGTGGCTGTACCCTGTCATTTGTCTATCCACCAGGAATATATGAGAGTTCTAGTTGCTCCATATCCTTGTTAGCACTTGATATTGTTGTGTTGTTGTTTTTTTAATTTGAGCCATCCTAATAGGTATGTTGTTTTTATTTTTCATTTTCTTATTTCAGTTTTTTAAGTATTATAAAAGTAATTTCTAATAATTCTTTAATAAATTACTGAATTAAGCTTATTTTATATACTTGTTATAAAAATAACTATTTCTGTCTTGGGGGGATAGTCTACATTTAAAAATAGTAAATATTCTATATTGGGGAAAAAGTTAAAACCAGAATATGTACTTAGGACTCTTTCTTAAATCTCATCATTGATACATAATATATGGCAAAGGATTCCAGAATAGTATCTGAATACATGATGCATTTTGCAATAATTCATTCATTATAAGCATCTTATGCATGTCCCATTCCTATTTGCCATTAGTAACCAATAGTTGATTGCTTCATGCTAGGTTAGATTAACTGGTGACTCATAGTTACAGGAGAATAAATGGTCTAAGCAGAGAATAATTTTTTTGAATGCCTTTTAACTCTAGTGTGCACTGTTGTAATGTTAAAATGGACTGCTCCCATGTGTCTGAGGCAGTAGTAAAAGCTTGCATTTGAATAATTTAGGGACCATGGTCCCTGGTCACTATTGCTTGAAAGTGTGAAGTTGACTGCTGGCTTAATTACCAAAATGTCACTGCTAATGTTGTCGTCCCTTATGCCTAGCGTTAGATGGAACTCTGAAAGTCTCAGGGTGCACAAGGTCATTACTGCGGGAGGGCCTCTCTTTAAATTCAAGTCCCACCCACTGACTGCTATGGTATGAGCTTCTGGTTGGTAGTATTACGTTTAAAATCAAAATGGAAATTACTGTCATGTCATTGGGAGGATGATGTGCATATAGGGTTCACTTTGTCACTAGAATCTCTCTGTTTTTTGCTTGTGGACAGTTGCTGAAGGGTTAAACCTGTTGAGAGACCTTCCTTTGTAACACAGGGCCCTTAGAAAGAAATACTGAGCTTGACCAAGAAAGGAAGATAGAGGACAAATTCTCCAATGGGCTTGAGGATGTGGTCTGAAGCCTCACAGGCCAAGTACTAGAAAAATCTGTTTCCAAATGTAAAGAAATAGGATAGGTTTCTGTGGTTAAGTCATTTTTTATTTAAAACTAACATATTAATTGACCTTTACATCAATTAGGATTGGAATAAATAAAAAATAGTGAACGGTTAGAAAGGATGTTACTTCCATTGGACCCAAGTATTGTTTGTTTAAAAAGTTATGGGTGCACTATGCCCTGGCTAGTGGCTCAGTGGTTAGAGTGTTGCCCATGCACCGAAGGGTCATGGGTTAGATTCCTGGTCAAAGGCACGCATGTATCCCCGCTCAGGTACTATGCCCTGGCCGGTGGCTCAGTGGTTAGAGTGTTGGCCCATGCACCGAAGGGTCATGGGTTCGATTCCTGGTCAAAGGCACGCATGTATCCCCGCTCAGGTTGGGGTGCATGCAGGAGGCAACCAATCAATGTTTGTCTTTCACATCAGTGTTGCTTGCTCGCTCGCTCTCCCTCCCCTCCCCCTTCTTCCCTCCCTTCCACTCTAAAAATCAATGGAAAAAAATCTTCAGGTGAGGATTAACAACAACAACGAAGTTATGGATGTCCTTTAAACTTTATGCTTGTTAATATTAATAAAGTTTTATAAATATGCATGTATATTTTGGGGAGCTGGGTTGGAGGAAGGAATAATAGAAATGTATTGGGGCCTTAAATCCAGGGGTTTAGAATACCAGACTAATACACCTGCTGCCCCCTGGTGGCAGCATATTAAACAGTGCAGTTCAGAGGTTAAGGAATTCTAGGGAGCTAAGGCGGTCCATTCATTAAGAGGATCATAGAGGGAGCCAGAGATGGTTCTCTTTCCAGTTCGTCTCATAACTGCTTAAGATGCAAATCGTTTCATTTGGTTAAAGTCTATATTTCACTTTCTTCGACTGTAAAGTGTAATTTGTAAAGTTCCTTCCAGCTTTAACATCTTATAATTTTCCAATGATAATAGCAAATATTATATAGGGAAAGATGTCAAGTTCCATGCTTTCTTTTAGCAGGTGAATCCTGCTATTATAAATCCCAGGTAATTATTCAAGAAGCAGGCGTAACTCCTGAAGCTTGACATGGATTCGGCTCTATCTGTAACACAGTCCACAATTGATCAGCTTGAGGACCCTGCATTATTATGACAGCTTACCAGTTACATCATTTAACAGATAATTTTCTTACGTTTAACTGTGATAAATTATAACATAAAATTTACCATCTTAACTATTTTTAAAAAAATATATTTTATTGATTTTTTACATAACATAAAATTTACCATCTTAACTATTTTTTTAAAAATATATTTTATTGATTTTTTTTTACAGAGAGGAAGGGAGAGGGATAGAGAGTTAGAAACATCGATGAGAGAGAAACATCGATCAGCTGCCTCCTACACACTCCCTACTGGGGATGTGCCCGCAACCAAGGTACATGCCCTTGACCGAAATCGAACCTGGGACCCTTCAGTCCGCAGGCCGACGCTCTATCCACTGAGCCAAACCGGTTAGGGCCCATCTTAACTATTTAAGTGTACAGTTCAGTGGTGTTAAATATATTCACATTTTTGTACAACCGAACTCTGAAACGATTTCATCTTGCAAAACTGAAACTCTTTACCCATTGCTACACAGCAACTCCCCATTTCTCCTCCCCAGCTCCTGGCGGCCACCATTCTACTTCTGTCTCTATGAATGTGACTGCTCTAGGTGGAATCATACAGTATTTTCTTTTGTGACTGGCTTATTTCACTCAGCATAATTAATGTCCCCAAGGCTCACCCACATTGTAGCATGTGTCAGAATTTCCTTCCCGTTTGACTGAATATTGTAGATAGATACCACATTTTGTTTATCCAACACACGGGTTGCTTCCACCTCTTGGTTACTGTGGATAATGCTGCAATCAACTGTGGGTGTGCTACATCATCTCTAGTGTGCAGTGTTTAGTAATGCAGAGAGGGTTATACAACTTGTCTATGCACAAGAGATTAAACTTCATTACAAAGAATACCATTTAATTATTCTAGATAGGATATGGCTTTTTCTATGGATGAGCTAGTTTAAAAAGGAACTAACATTTATTGGACACAAGCTGTATGCCAGGCACTTATCTATCTGTAGTACATTCTGTTGTTGTTTTCCTTACAACAATTCCGTGATTTCCCCTTCTTTCTAAGGGGGATTAATATTTATTAAAATCACTGTGTGCCAGGATTTTTATATACATTGTAATATAGCAACCACTGACGTGGCATCATTATCCTCAGGTCATGTAACTGAGGCTCAGAGGGGTGACATACCTTGAACACAGTCACCCAGCTAAAAGGTGGCCAGGTTTTACCTGAGAATCATGAACTGTATGTCTACTTCAGACATATAGGTTCTTCAGTCTACACCATGCTTTCCCCTGCCTCCAGGCATAGCACTACACACCTGCAACCTGAAGGATATTGAAATAATATCAAGAAATTATACTGCCAGAGGGTGTTGCAGGGTTTGCTGCCTGAAAACAACTGAGAGCTATTAGGCAGTTATCTTGTTTTAAAACAGCTTCTCAAGTTGTGAAATATTGGGGCTGTAATTTTTTTTTTCAGTTTTATCTAACAAGTCCTTCCCCAGCTAGCCTGTCAGCAGTTACATGTGCAAATGGAAGTTGTTCGCGTTGTCAGGAGTGCTGAGGCAGACCAGGCCTCACAGCTCTAACCCATCCTCTTGCAGGTCAGCGCTGTGATCTTTGGTCATGACGTCTAGAGGAGACTCGATTTCCTTCCTGAAATCTCCCCTTGTTTGGAAGTCCAACACGAACACAGTTACTTTAAAGAATGATGTCTTCACAGAGATTTTGGATTTTTAATTTCAGGCATGTCGTTAACAAGCCAATCTAAACAAGAGTAACTGTGATTTTGGGGAGTAGACATACACATGCAATGGGCAGAGGGTCAAAAGATTGGGGATACTTTTGGTGGAAGTGAACAAGCCATGGCTTGTGAAATATTATATGTAACAATAAAGTATTCCAGATTTATGTCACTTCCATCTTTCCCTTGCAGCATTATGTTCAAAATTAAAAACAGACATAAAAAGCATCTTTTAAACCTATGTGATTCCTGAGACTAGCACCCGCCTGGGGGTGTGGGCAAGTCATGCTTCTGGAAGGTGTGGCCGGGCCTCTGGGCTCATCTCCCCATGAAGACCCAGCTCCCACTCCATCGGGGCACAGCAGGAGCATCTAGAGCCCTGTGCTGTGTTATGCTGGCGACACCAGGTGTTGAAAGTAAAAAATGTAATTTATTCCACTTGTTTCAAATGGTTATTCTTGTTGCTCAATACTGACGCTTAAGCTAGACCTTGAATCATAAGAGAGTAACCATATAATGCTCTTAGGAAAATTGTATTCAGTGACACTGTTTAGGGAACAATCTCATAGTTGCATACAACAATGGCACAATTTAAAGGGCTAATATGTACAAAACTTAGAAAGGGCCACCATTAGTTATGCTAAGATTTTTTTTTTGGTACTATCTTTGTTTTTAGGTGTGTTGTTTTCCTTTCTGTATAACTTGGATACTGGAAGTATTTAAAAAAAAAACACAACAAGATATAGGTTTGTACACATGTTAAATCTTTAATATTTGGAAATTTTCCTTTTCTGCTTAATTGAACTTAATGTATAAATGAAGATTAAGCAAAAATACTTTCTAGAAAATCATGTGGACATGAATTAGTGTACCTTCCCTATTTTTACTGTATACAGATTATAATGAATCTTCTGTAATCCAAAAGTTAATAATTTTCAGTAGCATCAGTGTGGAAATGAAAGACCTTATTCACAATAGGCAAGACATGGAAACAACTTCAGTGTCTGTCAGGAGATGAATAGATAAAGAAAATGTGTGTGTAAATACATATATATATATATAATATCCCATTATGTATATCTACTTATATATTATGCTTTTTCTCCATATATAAAATTCACAAGTGATGACCATTATATATATATATGTGTGTGTGTGTGTGTGTGTGTGTGTGTGTGTGTGTGTGTGTATGTATAACATAATGAACATATATAATGGGAATATACATAACTATTATCCAGCCATAAAAAGGAGGAAATCATGCCATTTACAACAACATGGATGAACCTGGAGGATGTTAGTCTAAGTGAAATAAGCAAGACACAGAAAGACAAGTAGAGCAGGACCTTGGATAACGTCAGTTCATTATAATCATGACGAGAAAAAAATTGATTCCCAACCGGGGCCACCATCTGTGTGGAGTTTCACGTTCCCCATGTCTGTGTGGGTGTCTCCGGGTACTCCGGCTCCTCCACATGCCAGAGATATGCACATGAGGTGGACTGGCATGTCTGCATTGATCCAGCCTGAGGGAGTGGGGGGTGGTGAGTGTGCCCTGCAATAGAAGGGCGTCCTGTCCAGGGTGGGTGCCTGCCTTGTGCCCTGAGCTGCCTATTTATTTTTGTTAATCCTCACTGAAGATTTTTTAAAAAATTTTTTTATTGTATTACATATGTCTCCTTTTTCCCCCAATGACCTCTCCCAGGCCAACCCCACCCCCTAGCACATGCTCTCACCCCCTAGTGTCTGTGTGCATTCATTATGCTTACATGCATGCATACAAGTCCTTTGGTTGATCTCTTATCCCCTACCACCACCCTCCCCTGCCTTCCTTCTGAGGTTTGATGGTCTGTTTGATGTTTCTCTGTCTCTGGATCTATTTTTGTTCATCAGTTTATGTTGTTGATTATATTCCACAAATGAGATCATGTGAGAGGATTTTTTTCCCCCATTTATTTTTAGGGAGAGTGGAAGGGTGCGGGTGAAACAGAGAGAGAGACAAAATCAATGTGAGAGAGAGACATCGATTCGTTGCCTCCTGCATATGCCCCGACTAGGGCAACTGGGGCCAGAGAGAGATTGAGCCTGCAACCGAGGTATGTGCCCTTGCCTGGAATTAACCCTGAGATCCTTCAGTTCGCAGGCTGAAGTTCTAACCACTGAGCAACTGGATAGGGCTGAAGACTTCATTTTAACTTAATGACCCTTTTAAAGACTCTGTCTCCAAATATAGTCACACTAGAGGCCCAGTGCATGAAATTTGTGCATGGGGGGTGGGGTCCCCTCAGCCCAGCCTGCACTCTCTCCAATCTGGGACTCCTTGGGGGATGTCCGACTGCCGGTTTAGGTTCCAATCCTGGGGATTAGGGGCCTAAACCGGCAGTCGGACAACCCTCTCACAGTCCCAGATTGGAGAGAGTGCAGGCTGGGCTGAGGGGACCCCACCCCCCATGCACAAATTTCATGCACTGGGCCTCTAGTGTGACTATATTTGGAGACAGAGTCTTTAAAAGGGTCATTAAGTTAAAATGAAGTCTTCAGCCCTATCCAGTTGCTCAGTGGTTAGAACTTCAGCCTGCGGACTGAAGGGTCTCAGGGTTAATTCCAGGCAAGGGCACATACCTCGGTTGCAGGCTCAATCTCTCTCTGGCCCCAGTTGCCCTAGTCGGGGCATATGCAGGAGGCAACGAATCGATGTCTCTCTCTCACATTGATTTTGTCTCTCTTTCTGTTTCACCCCCACCCTTCCACTCTCCCTAAAATTTGGTCGTCCCTCACTAACCCCCCTGCCGGCCTGGTCGTAGGCAGCCATCTTGTGAGGGTGTGAGGGTTAATTTGCATATTACCTCTTTATTATATAGGATTCTTAAGGCTGGGGGTTTGGGCTTTACCATGTGAACTTTTGAGGGGCCACAGTTCAGCTCTTTACGGCTAGGATACCTTGTTTACAGCTCCGTCTGTACACCTTGTCCACCGTAGAGTCTCGAGCACATGCTCTGGCTTCCTTCTGGACTTTGCAGCTTGCAGAACTTTCCTAATTTCTTACAAGGCCAGTCTAGTGGTGATGAATTCTCTCAGCTTTGTTTGAGAAAGTCTTTATTTTTCCTTCTTTTCTGAAGAATAATTTGGGGGGATGAGGTATTCTTCTTTGGAAGGTTTTTATTTTTTTCTCTTTTAGCACTTTGACTGTTATTCCAGTCAACTCTGACCCATAAGGTTTCTGCTGAGAAATCCACTGATAGCCTAATGGGCATCCCTTTGTAGATTACAGTTTTGTTCTTTCTTGATGCTTTTAGGATTCTCTCTTTGTCTTTGATTTTTTGACAGTTTTATTGTAATATGTCTTGAGGAAAATTTTGGGGATTGAAATAATAGAGTGATCTATTAGCTTCATGAACTTGGATGTCCAACTTCCTTCCCAGGTTTAGGAGTTTCTCAGCCGTTATTTCTTTAAATAAGTTTTCTGTACACTTCATATATTGGTTCTTTTGATGGTGTCCCATAATTCATATAGGCTTTCTTCACTCTTTTCAATTTGTTTTTCTTCTTATGACTGGGTTATTTCAAAGTTCCTATCTTTTAACTCTGTTTCACTGAGCATCAATAGCAGAATAAATCAAACAGAAGGTTTTCTCTATTGCATTTTTTTTCAATTTCATTTCATTGACTTCTTTAGCTCCAGAATTTAGTTCTTTTTTATGATTTCTGTTACTTAAAGTTCTCATTTTTTTGTATGTGATTGTTTTCCTGATTTCAGTGAATTGCCTTTCTGTATTTTCTTGTAACTCATCGAGTTACCTCATAACAGCTATTTTTGATTCTTTATTGGGTGGACCTTAGATCTCTGTGTGTTTTGAGTTTGGTTACGGGGAGAGTATTGTGATCCTTTGGTGATGTCATGTTTCCTTGATTTTTCATGATCCTTGGAGTTTGCATTGCAGTTTTTACATTTGAAGTAGCAGTCACTTCCTCCAAACTTTAACTGCCTTCAGGAGAGAAGTACCTGCCATCAGTCCTGCTAGAGAGTCTGAAGCCTTCTCGCCCTTGTATGAATACACCTGCTCCATGCTTTACTTCCTCTTGGGGCAGAGTTCTTAAGCTCACTATGTTTTCTCTCAGTCTTACAATGCACCTGGCAGGCCAATGATAGCCTCTCTCTTGTTTTCAAGAAGGTGGTGCTATAGCTCCAGTTTGTGATCTCTCCCTGGCCTGCATCCTGCGTGTGCTTCCTAACCTTCCACCAAATCCTGCTCTCAGGAGCACACACAGGGAGCAAGCCACGGAGTGGGGGGGGGGGGGGGGGGGGGGTAGTGAAACACACGGGTGCTGGGAGTGCCGCAGGCCATTTGAGAATCCTCGGGGGACGCTTCGCCAGTGGCGTTGGGGCTGGCTTCCTGATGGAGTCCACAGTGCAGTCCCACAGAGTCTCTCTTCTCCATGAGTGACTTCAAGTCAGGGCGCTCAGGGCGTTTTGAATTCTCAGTGTACAGGTGTTGCATTGTTTTGTTAAGTCTGTCCATATTTCAGAGTTTTTGGTACTGTTGTAAATGAGATTTTTTTTAAAATTTCAAGATCTAGTTTTTCTCTGCTGGTATATAAAAATGTAATTGATTCTTATATATCGACTTTATATCCTCAGGCCTTGCTAAATTCATTTATTACATAGGTTTTTTTGTCGATTCTTTAGGATTTTCTATGCAATCATGTCAACTACAAACAAAGATAATTTTATTTCTTCTTTTTTTAATATATATTTTTATTGATTTCAGAGAGGAAGGGAGAGGGAGAGAGAGAGAGAGAGAGAAACATCCATGATGAAAGAGAATCATTGATCTGCTGCCTCCTGCAGCCCCCTACTGGGGGTTAAGCCCACAACCCAGGCATGTGCCCTGACTGGGAATTGAATATGAGCCATGACCTCCTGGCTCATAGGTGGACGCTCAACCACTGAGCCACGCCGGCCAGGCTAATTTTATTTCTTCTTAAAATGCATTCCATTTATTCTTTTTCTTCTTTTACTACCGGGCTAAACTTCAGTTTCCAACATTGAGTAGATGTGGGAGAGTGGACATCCCTGCCTTGTGTCCAATCTTAAGGGGAAAGTGTTTGATTATTCACCATTATAAAGGATGTTAGCCTGGTAAAGAGGGTCAAATATATGGTGACAGAAGATTTGATTTAGGGTGGTAAACACACAATGCCATATACCAGTGATGGCGAACCTTTTGAGCTCGGCGTGTCAGCATTTTGAAAAACCCTAACTTAACTCTGGTGCCGTGTCACATATAGAAATTTTTTTATATTTGCAACCATAGTAAAACAAAGACTTATATTTTTGATATTTATTTTATGGAGGATATATTATAGAATTATACACTTGAGACCTATATAATTTTATTAATCAATGTCACTTCAACAAATTTAATTTTAAAAAAGGATGTTAACTATATGTCGTTCATAGATGTCCTTTGTCAGATTGAGGAAGTTCTCTTTCATTCCCAGTTTGATGAGAATTTTGATCATAATTTTGCCAAATACTTGCTCTGCATCTATTTAGATCATCATAAGGTTTTTCTATTTTAACCCGTTTATATAATGGTTCATTGGTTGACTTTCAAATATTAAACTAACCTTGAATTGCAGGGATGAAGCATTCCTTGGCAATGGTATATTGTCTTTTTTATATTGCTGGACTTGATTTGCTGATATTTGTTTAAGATTTTTGCATTTATGTTCATAAGAGGTATTAGCCGGTAGGTTTCTTTTCTATGAATGTCTATTTGGTTTTGTTATCAGTACTATTAGCCCCATAAAAGGAGTTGAGAAGTGTTCTTTCCTCTTTTGTCTGGAAAATTTTATTTAACAATTGTAGTTTTTCTTCCATAAATGTTTGGTAGAATTCACCAACAAAGCCATCTTCCTCTATGTAAGGGTTTTAATTATGAGTAAACGTTCATAACTAGATATACAGCTATTTAGGTTACTATTTTTTTTCTATAGTGAGCTTTGGTAGTTTGTGCACTTTAAGAAATTTTTCCATTTCATCTAACTTCTAAAATTTATTGCTATAAAATTGTTCACTGTGTATCCCCTTAGTAGCCTTCTAATGTCTGTAATATATATAGTGATGTTTCCTCTTGGATTTCTTATATTGTTAATATTCTCTCTCTCTCTCTCTCTCTCTCTCTCTGGGAGTGGGAAGATCTATAAAAGCAGTGAGAATAGTTCAATCATTCCCATCTATCACCCAGATTCAATAATTACCAAGATTTTGCCACATGTACCTCATTAATTTTTTTTATTTACTAAAGTATTTTAAAGTCTCAGATGCTATGATATTTCATAAACCCTAGAGATACATCCATATGCATCTCTAAAAAATAAGGGTATTTTCTTATGGAATCATAATGCTATTATTCATACCTAAAAATATTTAAGGTTTTCTGGTATCATCTCTTACCTAGACATACCTATAAGATCTTCCTGACTGCCTCAGAAATGTCATTTTACAGTTGATACATTCAAGTCAGAATCCACAGAAGGTCTGCACATTACCAGGGCTGTTATGTATCTTAGGTCTCTTCAGCTAAGGAAAATCACCATCACTTCCTTTTTTTTTTTTAATTCTCCCATGGAATGCCCTTTTTGCTTTCAGTTGGTTTCATTTAACTCTGTTTCCTGTGATTGGAGGTTCTTCCATCTGAGAATGACTGTTATGACTTGGAGCCTTCTGTAGCCCAGGGGAATCTGCCTGCACTCCATGCCCTGGGGGAGCGAAGGGGGTGGAGCGAGGGTGGGTGGCCACTTCCCTTCCCAAGCCACCTGAATATCCCGATTCTCTGTCCAGCTCAGGCCAGGCCACTCCTGTGAAGCCTTTGATCTCCCTCACCTACAGATTCGGTTAAGTTTTAGGGAGCCCTGAATTATCTGTCTTCCTCTTGCTCACGGTAGTTTCATGCTTGTAAGCCTTTTTCTCACAAAGGTGTTGGCTACTCTGTTACTGGATGTTTTTAAATTTTAATGTACATTTATTTACCAAAGTATAAGCTGGCTTGGGTCTTTAAAGTTGTAAAGAGAAGACCTTACAAGCACGGCCCCTGCTATGTGACAGGTGGGTAGTAACAGTCCTTTCACATTGTACCCTGGCCATTTGCTCTGAAAACCTGAGAGGGCGGCATTGTTTTCTACCACTAGAATCTCCTGTGTTTTTCTCCTAGTTGGCCACAGTGTGTGTTGAGGGTTAAGTGTGTGGATTTTGGATTAAGCCTTGACATATTTTTAAATTAAATTTAACTTTTAAATGTATCTTTATTGAATTTTGAAGGACCATGTCCTTTGGGGCGCTGTGGCCTGGTGGGTCCTCTTCTCCCCACTAGAAAGGCTCTGGGGTGGAGAGGAGCCGCCTCCCTCCTCCCCTGCTGTTCTGCACCAGGTTCACGCTGGGGTGGGCATTCAGGACCAGAAAAGAGTTGCAGTTGTAAGGGGTCTCAGCTAGGACTTTGCCTGACCCTTACATATGGGGTGGTTTGTGAAGCATGGTCCTCTTGGGGGGGGTTGCTTTTTTCTTCTTTAGGGGGAACTCCTGAGATATTAAAAGACTGTGAATACCAGCTCTTCATTATGATTGAACACTATAAGCTAAAAAAACAAAAAAGTCTCTTAATGAAAACCAAAGCCATGTCCTGTTGCTTTCAAATAAGTTTGCACAAGTGTTCAAACTGAATGTAGCAGCATCTATTTTCTGATAATCACAAGGGATTTTTTTAAATTATTGTTCAGATTATTACAGTTGTTCCTCTTTTTTCCCCCCATAGCTCCCCTCCACCCAGTTCCTACCCCACCCTCTACCCTTACCTCCCCCCGCCACTGTCCTCATCCATAGGTGTACGATTTTTGTCCAGTCTCTTCCCACATCCCC
>NW_005353448.1:179063-184183 GCF_000412655.1 Myotis brandtii
CTTTTAAGAGCTTTTTAAGAGCCAAGTACAGACCAACATGTGCTTTTTGGTAATATTTAGGGTCCTGGGATCCAGCCCCAACCCTAGAGAGCCCTGAGGATCGGTGTGCTTGGCCTCCAGGGCCCCGGCCGGCTCTCAGTGTAATACATTTAAAGCAGGATTGGGGGGTGGGGTGTGGGGGAGGATATAGTGTATATAAGGGTTGGAGTCACTTAGTTCAGTGATTCCAGTTCCCCTCGAAGCCCCTTTGACTCCCACACAACAAATTTTTCTAGAAGTTTTGGCATCAAAGAATTTTGACTGCTGTCAGCAAACAGTGACCAGCTGTGTTTAGTACTCATAGGAATGTGAGAAAATGGATTCACTAAAGTGTTTAAAGCATGTTCAAGAACATGCTCTTAATTTCTTCTCCTACTCACCTCTTCTAATTCAAAGTTTTCACTAATCTCTCAGCTATTTTTATTGAGTTTTACGTGGGGATAATTAGAAAAGCACTAAAAGGATTTGGATGCTTTGGGGACAGGTAATTAATCAAAAAACCCATCGGGCTTATTTTGTGTTCTTTGTTTTGGGTGTTTTGTTTTGTTTTTTAAGTTTCCTTTTAAAAAATGTTTTAAAATGGGTGTGTGCACATGTATGTGTGTGTTGTGGTGATTCTTTGCTGGCACTAATGGAAATAATTAACCTTTCTAGGTTTGCACTCCTCCTGCCTACCTGACATTCTCCAGGTCACCAACATTTCTGCTGTTTAATAATATTTTTGGCAAAAGGAAATTCTGAAGGTACGTCTGTTATTGCTGCCATGAGAATTGGGTCCTGAATGGGAAAGCCCACTGGAAATGGGTTTGGATAATTTCATGTTACTGGGCCTGGGCAGGCAGGCGAGCTGGGGGAGGGGCCTTGGACCAGCAGGCAAGGCCTCTGGGCTGGTGGTTTCTGAGTGCTCGGGGTTCCTTTTGTAGTGCAGGAGGTGTTCCAGGACATCGAGCAGCTGGATTTGGCAGCCGTTCTCTCAGTCTTTTTGCTGACTGATTCATTCTGTCCCCAGTCACTGGGGGAGGCCCTTGGTTGGCTCTCCTGTGGATCTGGGCCCCAGTGGAGCCAAGCCCACCACATCTTCATCTCCTGCCACCTGCTGTGCCCTTGCCTCACTTGGCCTGCGCAAGGCAGCCTGAGGTCAGCAGTGGCTTGGTTTTGACCTCTGACCCATTGGCTCCCTGTCCAGTGCTCCCTCTGGGAGACTTGTTCCTCCAAAGCTATGAAATACTGTATTAGAGATAGGGGGCCTGGGCCCAGGCCTAGCTAGGGGCTTCGCCTGCATCTATAGCTATTTGATTTATCACTTTGGGGTAGGACTGACTTCTGAAATGGTTATCTAAGAGCTGTTTAAACAGGTGTATGTTCTCTTCTTTCTAAAATATTTGGTTAGCAAACTACCTAGAAGGGAATGGCTCAGTGTGATATTTTGTCTTTATTATTCTGTGTTGCTTTTAGCTTAAATTTAAGTTGTGTTCCCAAACTCCTTATTTCTCCCCCAAGTAAACAAAACACTTAAATAAAAGCCATTTTAAGTTAATATAACCTTAAAATGTTCTTGAAAAACAAAATCTTTTAAATAATATACTATACCCAGGCGTGGCTCAGTGGTTGAGCGTCGACCTATGAACTGGGAAGTTGAGGTTTGATTCCTGGTCAGGGCCCATGCCTGGGTTATGGGCTTGATCCCCAGTGTGGGGTGTGCAGGAGGCAGCCAATCAATGATTCTCTCATCATTGATGTTTCTGTCACTCTCTCTTCCTCTCTGAAACCAATAAAAATCCTCCTATATAATAAAAGGTTAATATGCAAATTGTCCCCTGGGGAGTTTGACAGACCAGAGTTCGACCGCTTGCTATGATGCGTGCTGACCAACCACCAGGGGGCGGTGCGGAGCGAAGGAAGGCCCTGTCCAGCAGCCAGAGGAAGGAAGGCCCCGATCGGCCCTGATCGCTGGCCAGGCCTAGGGACCCTACCCGTGTACGAATTCATGCACTGGGCCTCTAGTATATAAATAATACATGAGGATAGTCATTACCTTCCCCTCCATTGCTTACTCCCTGAGTTGTCACTGAGAGAAAAAAAATTACCATTTGGGGGCACACAGGTAGAGTGGGAGTTACCTGCCTTCAACCAAACCCGATGGCCCTTCCCATGCTCATCAGAATGGACTGCGGTTTCTGACAACACGCAGATTCTTAGCTCTCTCTCCTTTGACTGGGTCTTACTCCAAACAGAACAAGTATATTTTGAACAACTGCCAGCAAGCGAGTTAAAAGCTGCACTCTCCTCTTGCAGGCTTGCAAAAATACTCTAAAAGGCAAGTCGTTTGCTGCATTCCTTAGTAGCCAGCCTCGGAAGCCTCTGCTTGGTCAGCAGCTGGTGCAGACGGGCCCTGGGTGGGTGCTGACAGCTGGTGAGGCCCGAGTCCTATTCCCAGTCCTTGCCCCTCGGAGGGCCCTGCACCTCGATCATACCGGACTGCTCTCCCTCTCTGCTGCCTCCTCCCAGGATCCAGGCAGCGGTTACAGACGGGTCTGTCCACTTGTTTCACTGCATGTTGGGTTCCAGAAAGTGAGTTTAAGGGAGGCCACCACAAATCTGCGTCAGAAATATTTGGAACTACTTGGATGCTTGGGAAAATGCTGAATAAAAGTACGTGTTTGCTCTTGATTATGGACTGTGAAGTATGTTGAACTCAGATAAGAATATGAACTGGTAATAATAATTACAGACTGAGTGGCCTGCAAACTGCCTTCCTCCCATGATCTCATTTAATTGTTTTTTAGATTAACTTTCTTTGAGATATAGTTTACATGCAAGAAAATTCCCCATGAAGTGCACAGGTTAGTGATTTTGACAAAAGAGAAGAACATTTCCATCTTGCCGCCCCCACTGATCTGGGTCTGTCCCTAGAGATTTGTTTTGCAGGTTCTGGATGGCCTTTCATCGCTGTAAGGGTAGATGGATGCTAGCCACTGCCCCTGCTCCCAGGGAGGCTGGGGCCAGGGCGGGGAATAACTGGCCCCGGGGGAGCCCAAGGGTCCGGAGCACTGGGCTCTCTCTCCCTCTACCTTGCCGAGGTGACTGGGCGTCTGAAGCAAATGGGGGCAGAGCCACAGGACTGAGCTTGATTCCCGTAGATTCATACCCAGAGCAGGATTTGAACTTGTGGTTTTTTTGTGTCAAAGAGAAATTGAGAAATTCCAGACTGGAGGCCTGCAGGGTCTCTTTGGGAATTTGGACTGAGAGGAAGAACCACTTGCTTTACTGTAGCAGGTATGAGGTGCCTACTGCATGCCTGGAACTGTGCTAGACGTGGAAGATGTGAAGTGAAGAGAAGGTTCAGCCCCCACTCCCGAACTCGTGGTTTGAGAAACAGTTTAGAGAAATGCAAGGTCCCTTGTTCAGAAAGCAGAAGGAGTGCAGTTATAAGGCACTAAAGTAAGTTTTTCCCCCTTTCTTCTGTGGTCTCTCTCTCTTGACTTGTCATGGTGTTTTGTTTTTTTTAGTTGCTATCTTATTATTATTATTTTTAACAAGAAGAATGGTGTCAGGCACCTGTTTTTTGTTTTTTTGTTTTGTTTTGTTCTGAATATACTGGTACTTTTATTGATTTCTGAGAGAGGAAAGCAGAGGGAGGGAGAGAGAGAAAAATCATTGATTGGCTGCCTCCTATATACCCCCTACTGGGGATCAAGCCCAGAACCCAGGCATGTGCCCTTAACCGGAATCGAACCCAGGACTCTTCAGTCCACAGGCTGACGCTTCTTCCACTGAACCAAACCAGCTAGGGCTATTATCATTATTATTTATATTTTGTTATTTTACCATTATTTATTATATTAAATTCTTAGCATTGAGCTTATCATTCATATTTGTACAATGACCATTTTAAATTTAAATGCAAACATAGGAGTATTTAACTCCTGTGGAATCACAGAAATGATATTTCCTAACTTGTGCATGCATATGTCTTTTATTCTTACTAGAATGTTTTGTTTTGTTCTGAATATACTGGTACTTTTATTGATTTCTGAGAGAGGAAAGCAGAGGGAGGGAGAGAGAGAAAAATCATTGATTGGCTGCCTCCTATATACCCCCTACTGGGGATCAAGCCCAGAACCCAGGCATGTGCCCTTAACCGGAATCGAACCCAGGACTCTTCAGTCCACAGGCTGACGCTCTATCCACTGAACCAAACCAGCTAGGGCTATTATCATTATTATTTATATGTTGTTATTTTACCATTATTTATTATATATTAATCTTAGCATTGAGCTTATCATTCATATTTGTACAATGACCATTTTAAATTTAAATGCAAACATAGGAGTATTTAACTCCTGTGGAATCACAGAAATGATATTTCCTAACTTGTGCATGCATATGTCTTTTATTCTTACTAGAACTGGAAACTCTACTCAGAACTCTCTCAACTGTATTTATTTCACCTCTTGACATATGTACCTTCTGCCAACACTGCCCACCCCCATCAAAGACTGAGAGGAAGAGAAACTCGAGGTGCTCTGAGTCCCCTTGCCCTCTGTGTCATCGTCCTCACTGTCTGTGGCTGTCTGGTACATAAGGAAGATCGGATAGGGCTTTGTGGTTGTTACTGTTTCTTAGAACTCCATTGCCTTCTCCGGCGTTCAGAGCAAGTTCTGGTTGGAATGGAAAGTGTGGCCTCTCCGGCGGACCCAGTCATAGACGGGAGACGTTACCTTGTCCTCACTGAATCCCATCCATGGTGGGTCCCCAGGGCTCCATGCTCTGGGTGTGGAGAATGGGTATGCCTGTAGGGCTGCCGGACCTCCCTGCTCACTGGAGTAAGCTCTAGTGCAGTGATGGCGAACCTTTTGAGCTCGGCGTGTCAGCATTTTGAAAAACCCTAACTTAACTCTGGTGCCGTGTCACATATAGAAATTTTTTGATATTTGCAACCATAGTAAAACAAAGACTTATATTTTTGATATTTATTTTATATATTTAAATGCCATTTAACAAAGAAAAATCAACCAAAAAAAATGAGTTCGCGTGTCACCTCTGACAAGCGTGTCATAGGTTCGCCATCACTGCCTTAG
>NW_005353448.1:185589-194964 GCF_000412655.1 Myotis brandtii
GTGTGCATAGGAATTTGTTCATAGTTTTTTTTAAAACTATAGTCCGGCCCTCCAACGGTCTGAGGGACAGTGAACTGGCCCCCTGTTTAAAAAGTTTGAGGACCCCTGGTTTAGGGAGTGATGGGAGAGGAGGCCCTCACTTCTTGATTTCAAAGGTGCCGCCATTTCACCGGAGCTGCTTGGTTAATGTGAGAAAGGTGTTTGCCGTAAACATTTCCGGGGCATTCAGCGGGGTTGGCCGGGCAGGAAGCGCTTGTCATTGCTCTAAAGGAACTAGCAAGCCAGAGAATGAAAGCATCACGGCGCCCACAGGATGCGCCGGAGCCCCCCTGGCCCGTCGCCCCCCGGCCCCTCCGGGGGGAGAGTGACGTGACCTTAGAGCGCTTCATGCTCGCAGGCCGAGCTCCAGTTTAAAGTTCAAAGCATTTTGTTTTTTCACCTGTTTCCTACAGTTCTAAGGAACTTCTGAAGAATTCATGTGTAACCATATCAGACACACAGGCGTTTTCTCAGGGGAAAATAATGTTACAGTAGAAGGGAGAGAAGCGGCTCCTTGACTGAGATGTGAGGAGGTTTCTGTAAAATAAAAATCCTCTTTGGAGCAGTCATGCACGGCGTCATCTGTGCGTTTACTGAGGTTCGGCCACACTCAGTGACGTCTGCTGTGGCCTCGGGAGGACCAGGGCAGCCGCTGGCTCCATGGAAACTGGTGTCATCTGTGACCGGGGGCCCCTCACAAATTCGGTGGGGCCAGGGCTCTGCTGGAGCCGACGTTTACGTAAGACGTTGAACGATGAGAGCTAATTTATACAGCCAGTGGCGGGAGGACAGGTGAGAGGGAGCTTCTGGCAGGTCTCTGGGCAGGTGCTTCTGCTCTGGAACAGTCCGCCGTCCGCCAGCGGTGAGTGCACAGCAGGCTCCTCGGAGGCCTTAGCTCCGTGCGACCCCAATCCAGCCCATCAGTCCTAACTTGACAACAGGCAGGAAGCATTGTTAGTGGTTGGAGAAAACAGTTTGAAGTGATGACACACAGCTTTTACTAACATTTCTTCGTCGTATCATTATTTAATACAGACAGGATGAATATTTTATGGAGACACCTTTTTTTAAAGGTTGTTTTCATAGTAGAAGCTGGTGTCCATGTTGTAACTTTTGCAGATTGGTTTAAGAAGAGTTAAATACTAGCTCTTCTCTTGTTTGGTTCACTTGGTATGTGTGTGTTTCTAAACGTGGTCTAGGCATATGCAGTCGTTGTAATTTGTAAACGAGCATAAAGAACTTCTAAATCCTGCCTTTTACACTCTTACCACCAGGTGGCTTAGATGTTTCCTGCTCGATTTTTTTTTTCCTAACAATTATGCGAAGGACTTGTAATCACTTTCAATTTCTGCTTAAGTGATGAAATATGAAACTGTAGGTGGACTGTGTTTCAAGAAAGAAAACTGCTGAATAAGTGACAGGCATTTCAAGCAGTGCCAGGCCAGATGGACATTTTCATGAGTGTTTTTGTTTTCTTAAATATTGACAATGTTAAACTAGCCAAATTTTGCTGAAGTGAAACTCTTTTAGACTCTGAGCCTGTTCCACCTCCGTGCTGACTCCTGGATGGCCACATTATTCCAGACCAGCTGGGTTGGGCTTTTTGATTCCCAAGTGGCCTCCCCCTCAATACTTTATAGGTTGGTAAAGTTGTTTATAGAGATGCTGCTTGAATTCCTTTAGAATCAACTCTAAAACCCAAGAGTAAGATTGATAAATAGAATGTTAATTAATGTCTCACGTCTTAATGATGAGGTACTATAGGGAAATCGTGCATGGGGGATGGTGACATAACAGGGTGGGCAATGCTTTTAGACAGCACCATATGGCAGTAACTGTCCCCACCCCCCATGTTCCTGAAGCACCCTGAGAATGGGGGGTCTTGTCCCCTGAATACAGAACCCACCAGTTTCTTCACCAGGGCTTCACGTGGTTGCTCAGCTTCTGTGCATTCCAGTTTGCCCTTCAATTCTCTAATTTATTAACTTTGACAAGTAACCTCTTGGTTGTACATGATTTTATTCACAATTCGTTTTTCTGATTCAAAGTGAACATGACTGCCTTAATCCTCTAATGGGAATTAATTGCTTGTTTCAGTGCTTAACTCTGATCCTTTCTCAATCCCCACGGGATAAGTTTCTTCCTGAAGGATCTGTGTTTGTTGTTCTAAACACAATCAGAAAGGTAATGATGTTTTTCTTGTGAAAAGAGCCAGAAATGCAGAATATTAATTTTATTGTTTTTTATTACATAAGTAACTATTCTCAAACTAATGTAAAGGATTCAATTCAACAGATAAAAAGTAGAAAATTATATTTTGGTCATTCTAGTAGGCTAAATTATTTCCTAGAAAAGAAGTTTAATTTTTATTGCCAGGTTTTCATTTAGGAAAATAAGCTGTCATCTTCAAGAAGGAAGTCCTGAACTGATTTTCTGCAGAGTCACAATTACCATCCTTTGGCCCAACCATAATCATTTCTATGAAATATCACCTCCCTAGGTATTTTTGGCTCTGAAAAATCATTAAAGCCACAACCAATACTTGATATGGCTTCATCCCCTCTTCCATTTATTATGTAGAATATTCCTTTTTGTTTTATTTTTTAAGGGGCTTTATGAGAAAAATATAAGCTAACACATGTTTTCCAACGATTTTGATAAAGGAAGAAGTTGGGGTGGAGAACTGAGGAGGGGACAGGGCCAAGGGGAAGAGGCTGTTACTCATCGGGTGCTGCAGCCTGGCCTGCAGTCGGCAGTCAGTAGGGATTAGCTGGTATGGAGATAGGGGGAACCCAGTTTAAACAGCAGGAATAGAAGCTCAGAGCTGAAATAGTTTTCCCAAAGACTGACAGTGCTAACTAAGGGTGGAGATGAGAATTTGATTTAGGCCTGTCATACATTGTGTCCTTCGATGTCCACCTATAAAACGGACAGGGCCAAGGGGAAGAAGCTGTTACTCATTGGGTGCTGCAGCCTGGCCTGCAGTTGGCAGTCAGTAGGGATTAGCTGGTATGGAGATAGGGAGAACCCAGTTTAAATAGCAGGAATAGAAGCTCAGAGCTGAAATAGTTTTCCCAAAGACTGACAGTTGCTAACTAAGGGTGGAGATGAGAATTTGATTTAGGCCTGTCATACATTGTGTCCTTCGATGTCCATCTATAAAACACGAAGGCTGCCCTGCCCGGTTTTGTCTACTTCACATTAAAGCGGAGATGGAACCACTATGTTGGTGCAACTCTTAAGTTTGCTCCAGAAAATCCCAAATGGCTCACCCACAGCTATTTCTATCCGGTATTTATTAAATCAAACTCTTGCATTTTATCCAAGACTCTGACCATAACCCAGTGCCATCGAAGGAACTACATGGCAGAAGGGGACAGGGTTGAAGACACAGTAACGTGTGAGCCTCAGAAGGCAGCATCTCCTTCTGCAGTGGCAGTGCCACCCTCGTAGCCTGGCCTAGGGGCATGGTGAATCAGGAGGGTCCTGATGTGCTCCTGGCCCGAATGACACAGCACATTCTGAGTTAGCCCTGGCTTCAGTTCTGAGAGGATGTGGCCAATAGACTTTCCACATGTTCTATTGGTCGTGACACTCACAGTGGCCCTTGAAAATTGTGTGAACATGACAGACAAGGAACATGAGTATAGGGAGATATGGAACTAAAAAAAAAAGGAAAGAAAAACTAAACCCAAATGTAACAGAAGAAGGAATTAATAAGTATTAGAGCAGAGATGAACAATAGAGAAAACAACAAAATTGGCAAACTTTTAATTAGATTAACCAAGATAAAAATAGAGAAGATACAAATACTAGTAAATATAAAATCAGAAATGAAAGAGGGGAATTACAACCCATTTCACAGAAATAAAAAGGATTATGAGAGTACAGTGAACAATTGAATGCCAACAAATTGGATAACCTGGATGAAAAGGATAAATTCCTAGAAACACAAACTACCAAGACTAAATAATGATGAAATAGAAAATCTGAGCAGACCTTTAACTGGTAAAGAGGTTGACTCAGTAATAAAAAACCTCCCAAAAAATAAAACTCCAGAACCAAATGGCTTCACTGGTGAATTCTACCAAACATGTAAAGAGAATCAACACCAGTCCTCTTCAGATTCTTCCCCAAAATTGAAGAGGATGGAACACTCAGCATTACCCTCATACCAAGGCCAGACAAAGACACTAAAAGAAAACTACAAACTCATATCCCTGACAAAGATTGATGCGAAAATTCTAAACAAAATACTAACAGAATTTAACACATTACAAGGATTATATACCAAGATCAGTGGGGTTTATTCCTGAGATTCAAGGATAGTTCAAAATAGGAAAATCAGTTTAATATACACTGCACTAACAGAATGAGGTTGGAAAAACTACACAATCCTCACAATTGATACAGAAAAACATATGACAAGGTTCAACACCATTTCATGAAAAAACATTTAAGCTATATAGAAAAAGCCCATGGCTAACATCATATTCAATGGTGAGAGAAAAACCTTTTCCTTTAAGACAAGGATGTTTGCTTTTACCACCTTTATTCAACATGGTACTAGAAGACATGCCTGGGAAAACCAGGCAGAAAAAAGTAATAAAAGACACCCAAATTGGAAAGAAAGAAGTGAAATTATCTCTGTTCACATAATTTTATATATAGATACCCTAACATTTCCACAAGAAAACTATGAGAACTAATAAATAGAAAATTCAGCAAAGTCACAGGACACAAAATCAGTGCACAAAAATCAGTTGCATTTCTATATATTAACATTGAACAACCTGAAAAGAATAAAATGCTTAGGAATAAGCTTAACTAAGTAAGTAAAAGATTTATACTCTGAAAACTACAAAACATTGCTGAAAGAAATAAAATAAATGGAATAGCATCTTATGTTCATGGATTGGAAGGCTTAATATTAATTCTTATCAAAATTCCAACTGCATTTTTGTTTGCAGAAATAGAAAAATCCATCCTGAAGTTCATCAGCAATTGTAAGGGACTCCAAATAAGCAAAACAATCTTGAAAATGGACAACAAAGTTGGAGATCTCATACTTCCTGGTTGCATGATTTGAAAACTTACTGCAAAACTACAGCAACCAAAACAGTGTAGTACTGACATAAAGATAAATATATAGACCAATGGAAGACAGTCCAGAAATAACCCCTTGGAATATTGTCAAATGATTTTCTTACTAAGGTGTCAAGACCAATGGGGAAAAGATTGTGTTTTCAACAATTGGGAAACTGGATAGCCACATGCAAAAGAATGAAGTTTGACCCTTGCATTATACCATATACAAAACTGAACTCAAAATGGATCAAAGACCTAAATGTAAGAGCTAAAACTATAAAACTCAGGCGAAAACATAGGGCACAACCTTCATGACATTGGATTTGGCAATGATATCTTTGATATGACAGAAAAACCATAGGTAACAAAGGTAAAAATAAGTTGAATGACATCAAAATTACAGCAAAGGATACAAATCAACAGAATAAAATGGCAATTTACAGAATGGGAAAAACACTTGAAAATCAAATATCTGTAAGAGGTTAATATCCAGAAGATACAGAGAACACCTAAAACTCAACAATAAAAAAATAATCTAATTAAAAATGGGTAAGGACTTGAATAGACATTTCTCCAAGATAGATACGCGAATGGCCAATAAGCACGTAAAAAAGATGCTCAACTAACCATTATGAAAATGCAAATCAAAACCACAATAAGATACTACCACCTCATACCAGTTAAGATAGCCATTATTCTATTAAAAAAGAAAAAAGAAAGAAAAAAGAAGTGCTGGCAAGGATGTGGAGAGACTGGAACCCTTGTGTACTGTAGGTGCGAATGCAAAATGGTGCTGCTATTATGGAAAACAGTATAGAGGTTCCTCAGAAACTTAAACATAGAAATACCATATGACCTATCAATCTCAATTCTGTGTATATACCCAAAAGAATTGAAAGCAGGAGCTTGAATATGTATTTATACACTCATGTTCATAGCAGCACTATTTGCAATAGGTGGAAGCAATTGCAATAAGTGGAAGCAACCCACATGTCCATTGATAGCTCAGCTGTGAAAGTCCCCCTTGAGGAGCAAGGGGTCTTAGCCTTACACTCAGCCTGGGATACCAGTGCCAACATGATGAGTCCCCATAATATCTGCCTGTGAAAACCAGTGGGATTGTATCCGAGTGAGATGGAGGATTACTGGAGTCCCAGGCATTTCTCTTGAGGGGCCTGCACAGGGACCCACTTGCTCACAAATTCCCAGCACAGGGGCATATAGAGAAGAACTGAATCAACTAGATTCAGACTGGAGAGGGAGGAGTCAGGTCAGCTCTCTCCAGAGACAGAAGCACTGGCACCATTGCTCCTTCATTGAGCCCATCCCCATGCAGCTGGCAGGCACAGGCGGTGCCAAATCTGAGCTCTCCCATTAACCTGGCTAGCACTGTTCACCCTACCCTGGTGATTCCCTAAGACCTGGCCCAACTCGCTTCCAGAGGCTTTTCCACACAAGGGGCCTACCTTGATGCAGACTTTCCCAAACTCTTTCAAAGGACCACAAACCCCAAACTAGCAGCAGCAGGGCTTGACGTGCTCTTTACCCCTTGCTAAGATGCCTTAAGCCCAGCACAAGTGGTGACTGGACTCAGCTTGCATTGTATCACCCATCAGATGGCCCCAAGCCTGTGATAAACTGCAGCCAGTGTTGGTTTGGAATGTAACTTCAACTAAGCAGCCACAAGTCCAGCGGCACAAGTTGTGTCTGGCCTTGACTCACATTGTCATGCCCACCAAAGGGTCCCAAGCCTGGCACTAGTAGCAGCTGGCCTTGGTTCATAGGATAGATTCTACCAAGTGCCTCTAAGCCCAGCACAAGTGGCAACCCATAGAACAGTGGTTCTCAACCTGTGGGTCGCGACCCCTTTGGCGGTCGAACAACCCTTTCACAGGGGTCGCCTAAGACCATCCTGCATATCAGATATTTATATTATGATTCATAACAGTAGCAACATTACAGTTATGAAGTAGCAACGAAAATAATTTTATGGTTGGGTCACAACATGAGGAACTGTATTTAAAGGGCCAGAAGGTTGAGAACCACTGCCATAGAAGGTCATATTGTAGCTCCCACCAGGCAGCCTGCAGCAGGGCACAAATGGAGGCTGACTTTGGCTTGCAACAGATCCCCTCCCAAGAGTCTCCAAAACAACACACCTGATGGCCAGATCTAAACCACACCAGAGCACCACCCAACCAAATCCACAAATGATACACCCAAAGAGCAGACTTGGTTAGCACCAGAACTCCTCGAAAGTGACTCCCTATTCATAGGATCAACCCCGACACAACAGTTTACCCACTGTAGTCACAGCCAACTCTCACAGTCAGGCTGAATGTCAATCCCACCCACTGATGTGTCAGTAATCAAAGCTCAACTACAACAAGATGGCACACACAACCCACCCAACGAACATTCCTGGAGCACCTGGCTCAGGTGAGAAAGGAAACTGTACCATTGGGACTCACAGGACTACTACATAAGGTCATTCTGCAAAGACTTGGAGAAGTAGCAAATCTACCTAAATCGCAGGAACAAACAGGGAGTCAGTAAAAATGAGACAAAGAAACGTCCCAAATGAAAGAACAGGACAAAACTCCAGAGAAAGAACTAAACGAAATGGTGACAAGCAATCTACCAAATACAGAGTTCAAAACATTGGTTATAAGGATGCTCAATGAACTTAGGGAAGATTAGATTAACTCAGAACTTATACAAAGAGATAGAAACCAGTCAGAAATTAAGAATACAAGAACTAAAATGAAGAATACATTAGAGGGAAACAACAACAGAGTAGATGAAACAGAGGACTAAATCAGTGGACTTGTTGGAAAACAAGGTAGTGGAAAACATATAACTGGAAGAGCAAAAAGAAAACAGATATTTAAAAAATGAGATAGTTTAAGAGACGTCTGGGACAACAAGTGTAGCAACATTCTCATCATAGGAGTAATGGAAGGAGGGGATAGACAGCAAAGGATTGAAAACCAATTTAAAGAAATAATGGTTAAAAACTTCCCTAACCTGGTGAAGGAAAAAGGCAGACAGTCCCAAACAAGATGAACCCAATGAGGCCCATACCAAGATAGATCATAATTAAAATGCCAAAGGTTAAAGACAGAGAATAGAATCTTAAAAATAGCAAGAGAAAAAGCAGTTAGTTATGTACAAGAGAGACCCCATAACATAATCAGTTGGTTTCTTAACACAAATTTTGCAGGCTGGAAGGGAGTGGCATGAAACATGTAAAGTGATGAAGAGCAAAGACCTACAACCAAGATTACTCTAACCTACCAGGCTATCATTAAAGAATCAAAGGACAGAGAAGAGTTTCCCAGACAAGAAAAAGCTAAAGGAGTTCATGACCAGTAAACCAGCATAACACAAAATATTAAAGGGACTTCTTTAGAAAAGATCAGAAATACAAGAAAATATAGGAAAGAAAAAATTCTAACAAGGCAATTAATAAAAAGAGGGAGTCAATCAACAATTAAGCTAGTACAAAAACTAAAAGTCAAAAGTAGGAAGTTCATGTGTACCCAATAAATTAAGGGCTAGATCATCCAGACAAAATCAATAAGGAAAGAGAAGCCTTAAATGACACATTAGACCAGAAGGACTTAATTGAACTTTTTAGAGCACTTTATCCCAAAGCAACACATTATACATTGTTTTCAAGTGCACATAGAACATTTTGCAAGATAGATTACATGTAAGGCTACAAAACAAGTCTTAATAAAGTTAAGACTAAAATAATATCAAGCATCTTCTTCAAACAAAATGGCAGGAAACTAGAAATCAGTTGCAAGAAGAAAACTGAAAAACATAAAAACACGTTGAGGCTAAATAACATGCTATTCAATAATGAATGAGTTAACAGTGAGACCAAGGAAGAAGTCAAAAGATACCTTGAGACAAATAAAAATGAAAACACAGTACCCAAAATTTATGGTACACAGCCAAAACATTTCTAAGAGGGAAATATATGGCAATATAGGCCTCCAAGAAACAAAAATCTCAATCTAACCTTACACCTAAAGAAACTAGAAGAGCTCTAGCTGGTTTGGCTCAGTGGATAGAGCATTGGCCTGTGGACTGAAGGGTCCTAGGTTCGATTCCGGTCAAGGGCATATGCCTGGTTGTGGGCTCCATCCCCATTGGGGGGCATGCGGGAGGCAGCCGGCCAGTGATTCTCTCTCATTGATGTTTCTGTCTCTTTCTCTCTCTCTCTCTCTCTCTCTCTCT
>NW_005353448.1:195078-203789 GCF_000412655.1 Myotis brandtii
AAAGAGGAAACAAAGCTGGAAGTAAATAGAAGGAAGGAAAGATCAGAGCATAAGAATAAAGGAGAGTCTTAAAAAAATCAACAGGAAAGATCAATGAAACAAAGAACTGGTTCTTTGAAAAGAAACAAAATTGATAAAACTTTAGCCAGACTCATCAAGAAAAAAAAGGGGGCCCAAATAAATAAAAGGATAAATGAAGGAGAAATGACAACGGACATCACAGATACAAAGTTTTATAAAGAAATACTACAAACAATTACATGCCAACAAATTGGACAGCCTGGAAGTAATGGATAAATTCCTAAAAACATACAATCTCCCAAGACTGAATCTAGAAGAAACAGTAAAAAATTTGAACAGATAGATTACTGATTTCTGTTCCATTAAAAGTTATCAAAAACCTCCTAACAAACAAAAGTCCTGGATAAAATGGTTTGAATTTTATCAAATATTCAAAGAATTAACACCTAATCCTCAACAAAATATTAGCAAACTGGATCCAGCAATACATTAAAAAGATCATACACCATGATCAAGTGGAACTTACTCCTGGGATGCAAGACTGGTTCAATATCTGCAAATCAATGAAAGTGATATACCACACAAAGGATAAAAACCATATGATCATATCAACAGATGCAAAAAAAAATTTTTTTTTTTTTACAAAATCCAACATCCATTTATGATAAAACTCTCAACAAAGTGGGGATAGAGAGACCATACCTCAACATAATAAAGGTCATGTATGACAAACCCACAGCTAACATCATATTCAACAGTGAAAAGCTGGAAGCTTTTTCTTTAGGATCAGGAATAAGAAACTTTCACCACTTTTATTAAGCATAGTACTGGAAGTCCTATCCATATCAATCATATAAGAAAAAGATATAAAAAGCATCCAAATTAGAAAGAAGTAATACCGTCATTATTTGATGATAATGATACTATATAGAGAGAACCCTAAAGAATACACAAAAAGACTATTAGAATAAATGAATTCAGTAAAGTATCAGTATACAAAGTTAATATTCAGAAATTTGTTGTATTTTTATACACCAATAACAAACGTTCAGAAAGTGAAATTAAGAAAACAATCCCATTTACAATTGCATCTAAAACTCCACAAAAAACCTAGAATAAATTTAACCAAGAAGGTTAACCCAGAAAACTATAAGATATTGAAGTAAGAAATTGAAGAAGATACAAATAAATAGAAGCATAAACCGTAATCCTGGATAGGAAGAATTAATGTCATTAAAATATCCATACTATCCAAAGGAATCTACAGTTTCAATGCAATTCCTATGAAAATACCAATGGCATTTTTCCAGAACTAGAATAAATAATTGTAAAATTTATGTCACCACAAAAGATCCTGAATAGCCAAAGAAATCTTGAGAAAGAAGAACAAACTTGGAGGTATCACACTACTTGATATCAAACTACTATACTACACGGCTCTAGTAATCAAAACAGCATGGTGCTGGCATAAAAAACAGACACACAGATCAATGAAACAGAATAGAGAACCCCAAATTAAACCAATGCCTATATGATCAATTAATCTATGACAAATGAGCAAGAACATACAATGGGGTAAAGACAGTCTATTCAATAATGGTGTTGGGAAAATTGGACAGATACTAGAATGAAATTAGACCACCTTCTCACGCCATATACAAGAATAAACTCGAAGTGGATTAATGATGTAAATATAAGACTTGAAACCACAAAATTCCTAGAAGAAAACATGGATAGTAAATAAAATCTCTGACATTTCTCTTAGCAATATTTTTTTTTATGTATTTCCTTGGGCAAGGGAAACAAAAGAAAAAATAAATGGAACTACATCAAACTAAAAAGTTTTTGCACAACAAAGAAAACCATCAACAAAATGAAATGGAGAATGTATTTGCCAGTGATACATACAGTAAGGGGTTATTATCCAAAATATATAAAGAACTCATACAACTTAATACCAAAAAAATAATCCAATTAAAAAATGGGCAAAGGACCTGAATAAACATTTCTCCAAAGAGGACATACAGATGATCAATAGACATGAAAAGACACTCAACATCACTAATCATCAGGGAAATGCAAATTAAAACCACAAGACATCACCTCACACCTTCCAGAATGGCTGTCATCAACAGATCAACAAAAACAAGTGTGGGTAAGGATGTGAAGAAAAGGCTGCCCTTGTGCACTGTTGGTGGGATTGTACGTTGTTGTAACCACTGTGGAAACCGGAAACCAGTATGGAGCCCTATGGGAGGGTGGGTGCTACAGTGGAGGGCTCCCCAAGGAATAGGTTCTGGGGGAACAGTTTCCTTTATCCCTGCTAATGCCCTAAATGCTACTCCAATGACTCGGAAAGACAAAAGGTAGGAGAGGGCAACAAAATTCGAGTATAAAACAGAACTAAGTGGTTACTGACTTAGCAGCTTGGAGAAGCCAGAAACCTACATCCCTAAATGGTCAGAAGCTAGCCAGCTGATGCCGGGAGTGCAGAGAAACATGACCCGTGAGCCATGCGTGTGGGAAACATTAGGGCAGGAAAGCAGTGGTTCTCAACCTGTGGGTCGCGACCCCTTTGGGGGTCGAACGACCCTTTCACAGGGGTCGCCTAAGTCCATCGGAAAACACATATATAATTACATATTGTTTTTGTGATTAATCACTATGCTTTAATTATGTTCAATTTGTAACAATGAAAATACATCCTGCATATCAGATATTTACATTACGATTCATAACAGTAGCAAAATTACAGTTATGAAGTAGCAACGAAAATAATTTTATGGTTGGGGGTCACCACAACACGAGGAACTGTATTAAAGGGTCGCGGCATTAGGAAGGTTGAGAACCACTGGCAGGAAAGGAAGAGAGGCTGCGTCTGTACAGGGAGCAGAGGTCCATCTCCCCTCTGCCCAGCAGAGCCGGGGTGGGGCGGGGCGGGGGGGGGGGCGGTTACTGTCCAGAGAGGCTGAGCAAAAGGCTTGGTATTGGGAACTCCAAGCCCAGCTGACGGTGAGGGTGAAGGGCCACCTTGAATATGGAGATCAAGGAAAAAAGTCTGCATATCTACAGATTGTTATCTGGGGGCCCCTCAAAACCTGTCTCCAGAACCTCACACAGGCCTGCCAACCATCAGGCGCCCTCCCCCCACACAGAGCTTCAGTTTCCTGTATAGTGTCAATTTTCTTTTTCTTTTTTAATCACCCAAGGATATGTTTATTGATTTTTATAGAGAGAGGAAGGTGGGGGGGTGAGGGGGTAGTGAGTGGGCAGAGAGAGAGAGAATCACCCATGTGAAAAAGAAACATCGATCAATTGCCTCCCCGGACGTGCCTGACTGGGAATCAAACCTGCAGCCTTTCTGGTGTACGGGGCGATGCTCCAACCAACTCAGCCACCCAGCTGGGACTGGTGTCTCACTTTTTTTTTTTTTTTAAATATATTTTATTGATTTTTTACAGAGAGGAAGGGAGAGAGATAGAGAGTTAGAAACATCGATGAGAGAGAAACATCAATCAGCTGTCTCCTGCACATCTCCCACTGGGGATTGTGCCCGCAACCCAGGTACATGCCCTTGACCGGAATCGAACCTGGGACCTTTCAGTCCGCAGGCCGACGCTCTATCCACTGAGCCAAACCGGTTTCGGCTGGTGTCTCACTTTTCAATATGAAAGGCTAGGCAAGGATTATGAGACCTTTGAAGTAAACCTTTTCAAGAAACATATCAAAACAAAGAAAAGAGGAATTTAAGAGAAAGAGAGACATTGGAGGGAAAGATGAAAACTTAAACAAAAACTCATAAGATCTTCCCAAAGATGATGAGAGATGGTATTATGCTGTGAATGAACAGGGTGCTAACAAAATGAGAGAACAAGAAAAAGATTTTAGAAATAAATATGATAAAAATACTTAAAAATTGAGAATTAGAAGATAAAGTAGAATATAAAGAGCACATTGGAAAATTAATCTAGGATATGCGAAATCGGAGTACTAGAGATCCAGAAAAAGAACAAGAAGGAAGACCAGGGCCTGGCCTGCATGGCTCCGTGGTTGAGCATCGACCTATGAACCAGGAGGTCATGGTTTGGGAGGTCAGGGCACATGCCCAGGTTGCAGTCTCAATCACCAGTGTGGGGTGTGCAGGAGGCAGCTGATCAATGTTTTTTTTTTTCTCTCTCCCCGTCTCCTTTCCGTTCTGAAATCAATAAAAATATATTAAAAAATAAGTAAATAAGGAAGGCTAGGGAAGAAAATTCCCCATGATCCAAGATAATGAGTTTTCAGGTGGAAATTCCTGGCACAATGAATGGAACAAAACACAATATATGAAGACACATCCTTATAGAATCTGAGTCCCAGGGATAGAGGAAGACCTGAAAACCTCCAGAGAGAAGCTCAAGTCCTGTACAAAGGACTGTGGATCCACAACAGTCCTCCCAGTGTCACAGGACTTCTCAGCAAGAACTTGAACGATTAGAAACAGAGGAAATGCCTTCACAGTTCTGAAGTTACTTATTTCTAGAGTTCTCTGCACAGCCACACTGTTAATCGAGGGTGTGCAATAATAAGCCTCAGTGAAGTGAGAAAGCAAACCAAGAAGGGGCCCTGAGGCCCAGGGAAACCCAGGGTGGCATGAGGGATGCCCGATGGTAGCAGTACCCCAGCTGGAGCAGCACAGCTTCCAGGAGCCAAGGCTGCAGGGACAAATGAACGATGGGTGGTCAAGGCTTTCAGAAAATGTGAGGCCAAATTACTGTCAGAGAAACTTGAGCAAAGTGGGGGTGGGGGTTTGCGGGGAGAGACAAGAGCTAAAGCTATTTTTCCAAGAAAAACAAAAAGTTGTCCAAGGAAGGAAATTAATCATAGTACACTATGTGCTTTATCTGAGAACAGTGTTTACATAGTTCTAATGCTGAACACGGATTTGACCAAAATTGAGATGTGTCTATTGGAGGAACGTGGGGCAGAGACCACATGGGTTTGGGGCGTGGGTAGAGGGAGCTTCTATAGCAATAATAACCCTGCGAATGTGGAACGCAGGCTTACCAAATGTGCAGGAACCACAGCAGTCCTCCAAAGCAGGCAGATAGTATTCCTTTTAGGACCGAGGAAGCCCAGGCACAGAGAGGTAGAGTGGTTTGCCTACAGTCACAGTTTAAAACTGGCAGAGCCAGGATTTCAACCCAGGCAGGTTGGTTCTAAAGCCTGTACTTTAAACTGCTTTGCTCACCTGCTTTGGGGTACAAAGGCAAGACATGATTTAAAACATCAAGAAGTAACAGGATAAATAACTTACAATCCTATATAATAAAAGGCTAATATGCAAATTGACCGAGCGGTGCAATAACTGGTTGCTATGAGGCGCACTGACTCCATTGAGCAGACGCTCAATGCAGGAGCTGCCTCCTGGTGGTCAGTGCGCTCCCACAGGGGGAGCACTGCTCAGCCACAAGCCGGGCTCACGGTTGGCAAGTGCAGTGGTGGTGGTGGGAGCCTCTCCCGCCTCTGTGGCAGTCAGACATCCCCAAAGGGCTCCCGGACTGCGAGAGGGCGCAGGCCGGGCTGAGGGACCCCACACGCCCCCCCTCCGAGTGCACGAATGTCATGCACCAGGCCTCTAATATGGAGATAAATATCAAATGCAGCAGTTAAAAGGCTTAAAAGTGTTGTCTCAAGGTAGTAAATGGTAGGGAATTTCATTTTTTGTGAGAAGTTATTTGACTTTTGCACTATGGACATATGGTACTTTTAAGAATTTAAGGAGCCCTGGCTAGCGTGGCTCAGTTGGTTGGAGCTAAGTCCTATGCACTGCAAGGTCATGGGTTCAGTTCCCCATCATCACATACCCAAGTTGTGGGTTTGATTCCCATTGGGGTGTGTACAGGAGGCAACCAATCTATGTTTCTCTCTCACATTGACAGTTCTCTCTCCTCCTCTCCCTTCCTCTCTCTCCAAAATTAAAAAAAAACAAACATGTCCTCGGGTGATGATTAAAAATATATGGTAATAGTAATAAAGTGTTATCGAAAGGGGGGAAAGCTAGGGCACCAGTGATGGGGAGGGTGTGTCTCCAGTTTTGACTGGTTTGCCCCGTATGCAGCCTCAGTTGTCCTCACCAACCCGAGACTCAGCTCCGTAGGACTAGACGGTTTCCGGATTCTCCTCCAGCTCCTCACATTCTGGCGGTGAACAAGACGAGCAGTGATTTGGAGAACACGTACCATAAAGAGAGCCAATGAGGGTGATGTGCTAGAACTGAAGGATTGGATAGGTGCTGCTTCAGGTCAGCTGTTCAGGGAGGCGTCTAAAGGGGCTGGGACCGAGGGGGTGAGTAGTGACTGCAAAGGCCCCAGGGTGGGCAGGCGTCATTCCAAGGGTGGCTGGAGGGAGACGAGGGGCAACAAGGCAGCTGCACCAACAGGGTCATGGAGTTTGCAGCGAGATTGACCGTGACTGCGATGGGTACAGGCTGGAGGGAACAGAGAAGGGGGCCCATTAGGGAACTGGGGGACAGCGGTGAAGGGGTGAGAAACAGCTGCTCCTGGCTGTGTCCTGGAGGAGTAAACAGATTGAGCTACAAGACGGGATGCAAGTGTGGGGGACAGAGTCAGGGATGGCTCCTTCACGGTCTGATCCAAACCCAGCCTCCTTTCCAGTCACTCCTCACGCCCTCTCCCCGTAAACAGTCCCCGCCACCCTGTGCACTTTCTCTCCCGTCTCCCGTCCTCCCACTGTTCTCCACGCAGCGGTCCTGCCACCTGCAGCTCCAGAGCTTCTGTGCGCCTGTGCCTCCCTCCTCTCTGCACTTCAATTTCAGGCTCTGCTTGACTCACTTCTTGACTTTCCATGCTGGAGGCAGGCCTCCCCCTCAAGTGCCACAAGCCTACCCGGTCCTTCCGCCGTGTCAGAGTAGCCAGCCCAGAGCTCCCATCGGGTCCCGGTCCTGCCTGAGGTGTCCCAATGTTGTCAAATGCCTGGACTGCGTGTGCCTGCCAGCCGTGTGTTTTCCCACGGCCAACCTTTCCAAGTTCAATTTCCTGAACCCCATGGAACTCCCGACACTCCACAGGCTGGCGACTGAGAACAAGGCAGTAGAGGGGGTGAGTGGGTGGGCAAAAGGCCCGTTGGGAACATCCTTTCTCCCTGAAGAGGCAGGGAGACTGGGATGAGACCCCAGACCAGGCCTCGTTGGCCGAGAAGAAAGCACAAGACCTATGAACGAAGTGTGACTTCTCCACGGGCCGCTTGCCTTGGGATGCATGTCCAGGGGGTGTCACCCTCCAGGTGTTTCTGGCTGGTGGTAGGCTGCCACTGGCAGATGGACACAGCCTTTGTTTTCCTGCACAGGGTGCCTCGATTCCAAAGCCTGCCATAAAGGCCTCTGTCATTGCACAGCGCTGGGCAAGTAGGGCAGGGAAATGCCAGGCTTTGACGAGGGGCCCACCTGGCTCAACTCTGATTTATTTCCGTTTCTGTCTGAGTCATTTTTACACAAATTACTTTGCCGATTACATAAGAGTCTGTGGCCCAGGCCCAGGCCCAGGCCAGCAGTAAGTACTTACCTTCACACCGAGCCAAGGTCGCTGCGGTGAGTCACGGTGAGTCACAGGGAAGCATCATTGCCCTCCAGACCTTGAAAAAGGAACAGGAAGCTGCTTGTGACAGGGCTGCTGGGTCATGCTGGCAGGTCTGGGATGTAAAGTCAGTGCTGCCACCTGAATTCTCTCTTATAGCCCATCACAGGTGACTATTTCATACACACACACGCACTTTTATTTATCATCACTTGCATTTTTTTCTGTAATATTTGTGTGCTTTTTAAAGTCCTTTTAAAATGATTAAAAATGACCCTAGCCGGCTTGGCTCAGTGGATAGAGCGTCGGCCTGTGGACTGAAAGGTCCTGGGTTCGATTCTGGTCAAGGGCACATGCCAGGGGTTGCAGGCTTGATCCCCAGTGTGGGGCATCAGAAGGCAGCTGATCAATGATTCTCTCTCATCATTGATGTTTCTCTCTCTCTCTCTCTCTCTCTCCCCCTCACCCTTCCTCTCTGAAATCAATAAAAATATATTTAAATAAATAAGTAACTAAAATGATTAGAAATGAACTGCTCTGGAAAACAGTTCTCAGGGCTCCATCCCAGGACAGACTGCCTCCATCTGGCAAGTATGTTCTCACGATGAGTGCCTTTCCTCAGATAATGACTGTAAAGGGTTGGAGGGTCTCCTGGAACCTCAAGCCACCACGGGGTGGTCAAGAGCAGTGGGCTCTGGGCTGTGGTGGGGTTGGGAACAGCTGCTCCAGCAGGAACCGAAATATTTACTCTGTGGCCCTTCCAGGCCAGCTTCCAACCCCAACTGAGACCAAGCCCTTGCCCGTCTGACATGTGTGCCGACAGCCTGCTTTCTTTTCTCCTCCGCAGACCCGCCCGATGGCCGACGTGTTCGTGTACGGGACCCTGAAGCGAGGCCAGCGCAACCACAAGGTCCTGCTGGACCGCACCAACGGCTGCGCCACCTTCCGATGCCGGGGCCGCATGGTGGAGCCGTACCCCTTGGTGATCGCCGGGGAGCGTAACCTTCCGCGGCTGCTGAACCTGCCGGGGCGCGGCTACCGCGTGTTCGGGGAGGTCTATGCTGTGGACGAGCAGATGCTGCGCGTCCTCGACGAGTTCGAAGACTGCCCCAACCT
>NW_005353448.1:204464-234030 GCF_000412655.1 Myotis brandtii
AAAAAAAAAAAATCCTAAGCTGATCTTGGATGTCTCAGTGTAATAAATAATAAAAGAAACTCAAGAAAAGCATGCTGCATTTTAGAGTAGTTTTGGAGGACATACAACATTTTTCTTCACAATTTTCAGATCAAGCTTATTAAAGAGACTATTAAAGACGATCATTTAAAATTAAATGTTTTAGAAAATCAAATATAAAAGTATTGGTGTCATTTTTGGCCCTTTTCTTGGCCCTTACTTGGTAGAAGATTCTTTTTATTCTAATCTAGCAAAATAATGAGCACCCACTTGCTGGCAGACACAGCTGAACACCCCGATTTCAGATAGAAGCTCCCCCAAGCCCAGTGCCCAGCGGCAAGCACTGTCCCTGCTTCTGAGGGAGCGCATTTGGGGGTGGGCCTTTGGAGAAGAACCAACACATTAGCAATTTGTTCTTCAGGCCTGACAGAAAGCTTAGCTTCCAAATACAAACAGCACTTAAAATAATTTTAGTGAGGCACGAAGTAGCAATTACTACCCACCTCCACCTCGTGATCTGTCAGCGTAGACTCAGATCAGTGCGCGACTGCCTCTACTTGCTTACCAGCAAAGTGTGAAATGTATTCCAAGAACTTCAGAACCGAATGAAAATGCAGCTGCTGATCTCAGAAACCTCGTCTCCTCTGGGAGAGCTCACTTACTCTTCAACTTAATGGTAGACTGTGATCACTAACTGCATCTGGCACAAAAACATGATCATTATTTTTAGCCCCTTTTTCCTAATTGGAAACTTGCTTCACAAAGACACAAGAAGGCAAGGATGGGTATCAGCTGATGAGCTTGTGGCAGCCCCACCCACTGCAGTTGGGGTGAGGGGGGCCTGGGGGGAAGAGGGGCCCTGTGAGTCATCTCTCCTTAAGGTGACGTCCAGGGATCCAGCAGATCCAGTACTTACCCATTAGAGCCCCGCAGGGGGATGTCCATGATCGTCATCTGTGCTGTATGGGCTGAGGGAGTTACGAATAACCACAAACAGGAGTCCTCAACCAGGATGAGCAGGCATTCGGATTATAGGGTGGCAAATGCTAATTTACTAAAACTGAAGACAGAGCTGGGATTTATATAAATATTTTAAAGGATCACAATGAAATGCTAGTATTTAAAGTCCACGGGCACAGACCGTGGCCTCTTATGTACATTGTCTTCATTCAAAAAAAGGGCAAACTAATATTTAGACAAGCGCTCAATTTTATTGATTTAACTTTGACACTAGGAAATCTCATAGCAGAAGTACAAATCATATGTACAAGTATTTATATCAGTAAAAATTTCCATTGGTGATTTTTTGGCAGAATGTTGGTTTTGACTATATGTGGAATAAATATGACCATGTAAAATCTGCTGCAAAATGCTTGGATAAATTGAGTGAAAGAATAATAATACAAATGGCTAATTAAATTGGGCAACGGCTGAAAGGCTATAAATACTTCATTGCAGTTCCACGAGCAGATCTCCTTCTCCAACCGTGTCCCCAGCTTTACAATGCACCGATTTCACCTTGAATAAAAAAAAAAAAGAGGGGGGTAAGAATGATTAACTAGATCAGGAGGGAGCAATGTCGTCATCGTTTCTGGAAGTGGAGACACGGCCTGATAGGCTGGGAGCACAGGTAGGACTCTGGGCTCACACAGTCAGAAGGGACCTGGTGCTGAGGGACAGCCTCGTGCAGGGCTGTGACTCACCGCCTTCCCCTCCCCTGGTGCTCCTGTCCTTGTCCTTAAGTCGCTGGTGCAAGGCAATTTCTGCTGGCTGGCCCTTGCCCTGGGTGCACACAGGGGTCTAGGCAGCACCCTAAGAGCCACTAGTGTTGAGCCTGGATAAGCTCTCAACACCAGTCCTCCACAATCTCCTGTTTCAGGTTGCAGAAATGTTCTCTGAGAGTTAATGGTATACTTAGTTTAGTATAACAACAGCAACAAGCCCAAAACAAAAGACAATTATACAAGAGTCCAAACAGGTACTAATTCACAGGAGAAACTCCATACATAGCCTGATCAGAAACTTCCTTCTGAAGGGCAATGCAACTCTCAGAAGTCGTGGGCTGCACTGACAGCACTTGGAGGTGTGATATGGAACAAGCACTGAGCTCCCTCGATGTTGCTCGTGTGCCCTTTCATTCTCATTTCTCCCAATTTTAATCAGGTTTCCTTTCCCAAGTTGTGTTCAGATTTCAAAAAAGAGGATAAGGGGTTGAACTGGGCAAGAGATAGTGGTTTGACTTCTTGGGAGTTTCTTCCTTGGGTGAGAAAATGAACAAAGGGTTGGAACTAACGGGTGGCACGCAGGAACAGTGCCAGCGACAGCAGGCTCCGTGCAGTGGGCGAGAAGGGCCTTCTTCCCCTGACCTGTAGCCCAGGCTCTTTCAGGCCGACCTGAACCTGTGCAATGACTACTTCAAAGACCTTGCTCAACAGGTGCTATTTGCACTGAAGTGGCTGCTTTTATGATCTGAAACCTCCGGTGTTTATATAGGCAGTATTTTTCATGAGGCTGCGATTACTAGAGTCAAGAACTTGCTTTTTTGTGAACCTTTTCTCTGGGAGGAAAAATGGCCCCCAGGTAGGAACCACCAGCCCCTCGGCTCCCCAGGGCCTGGTCCTCTGGGCTGGGGCTCTGGCCAATCCTGGTGCCCTGCTGTGGGATGGAGGGAAACGGGATGAGCAGGACGCAGCTAATAGGGGTCAGGCCACAGACAAATTCGCCCAGAGCCCACTGACACCCTGAAAGCAGCTCTGGGCTGCTGACCAGGGAGCAGCCGAGCCTTCACCATGACGCCCAGGCCACGAGGACGTAAAACACACTGACAGACACGAGCCCTTGCTCCTTCAGGGAGCTGTGACCAAGTTCATTTCTGCGTTAGTACCTCAGTCCATCAATACAGGCCCTTGACATGCATCTGACATATTCTGCTTCCCCCCAAATGAGGGCAGGTTCTCGTCACAGATGGAAATCTCATGGTGCTAATGCAGTGTCAGTGTTAATCTCAAGGAACAAACGTAACAGTTTCACAAGAGCAGAAACCAATATTTTCTTGTTCACCTTATAAAAATCATGTAGCCTTAGCTGGTCTAGCTCAGTGGATAGAGCATTGGCCTGGTGACTGAAGGGTCCCAGGCTCAATTCCCGTCAAGGGCACATGCCCAGGTTTCGGGCTCAATCCCCAGTATGGGGTGTGCAGGAGGAGGCGGCCAATCAATGATTCTCTTTCATCATTGATGTTTCTATCTCTCCCCTCTCCCTCTCTGAAGTCGATATATATATATATATATTTTAAGTAATCATGTAGAAAGCAGGATTCCTTAAAAAACCCACAAATCATGCCTTTCTTCTCTTTCAAACCCATGGAGATGGGACAGCTGTATGCAGCCCCCTCCAGCCTGGCCTCGCCCTCCCGTCGGGATGGACTGGGGTCCTCAGCACGTTCTCTGAGTATCAGTTCATTTCTCTTTGGGTGACAAATGGAAGCTGTGTCTCCCTGATGCAGATTTCACTGTGAGCTGACAGCACCTGTCTGCCAGGGCACCATGGTCCCCAGGTCCAGCCTCACTGTCCAGGTGTGGCCACACTCCTGCCCCGCCTCGCTCCAGACCTCTGCCCAAACTGTCCTTCAGAAAAGGATCATTCTGCTACAAATGGTGTCTTTATAGTCACAGAAAGGATAATGAAGTTATTGCTTTAAAGGCCTTTTCTATTTTCTTCAAGGAGAAAATACATTTAAGAAGTTTTTACTCTTAATAAATTTCAGTACTAATACATCATCTCCTTTCTCTCCCTAAATCATTACGTCCCACATGTGTACATGGGGCTTTCAGCTCCTCTTGATCTAAAATTGAATTGTTCTCTTTGTGGAGAAATTATCTTGAAGAGTTACATTAATTTTTGCAATCTCTAAAACCATTTCCTGCTGTGTCGCCTAAGTCTCAGATAACTAACTGCCTCCAAGACAGATGTAAACATTAAAAATTAAAGACCCCTTAATTTGAAAGACATTAAGGTGAAGAACAATTGTTCCTTGACTATCTGAACACTATACAGACGCTCTCGGAAGGCCTGCTCTCCACAAGGCCAGGACACACCGACCCAGGGAGGAAAGAGCTCCGGTCTAAGGTCCCTCATCTGCGGGAGGGATGCGTGGGAAGAGATCGCGCCTGTGGTCCCTTTCAGGCCTAATCGTCCAAGATTCAAAGGTGGAAGTACTGCTTCCTGTCACAGAGCTGACATGAGCTGGCAGGAACTTGGGGACATACCTTGCCAGTTTTCCCAGCTGTCATACTGTTCTGCATTTTCATGGCTTCGATCACACATATTTCCTGACCTTCCGATACCTGGAAAATGAATAAAAATGGACAGAAGTTTTAGCAGCAGTGTTCAAGAGGGAAGCCATTAAGAAATTCTTCGTCCAACGTGCTAAAATTTTATCCAAACCGTAGCAACAACCTCTGATAAATACTTCAAATCCCAAATCCCTCTTTGGGGGACAGCAGAGAAAGGCCATGCCTAGGAACCAGAGATATGGCAAACAGGCATGCTTCCCACTCACACGCAATGAATTGGTAAATCTACAGAGAGAAAGATTTGTGGTCCCAGAGGCTGAGGGAAAGGGGAATGGCTGCTGACGGAAGGGTACACAGCTTCCTTTGGGAGGCGGGTGAAAATGTTCTCGGATTGACTGTGGTGATGGCTACACAACTCGGTGAATAAACCAAAACCACTCAAGTGCATACTTTTAAAGGAATGAATTATATGTGAATTTTACCTCAGTAAAGCTGGTATCAAAAAATGGAGTTTCTCTCTACAGACCTGGGGAGCTGGGGACATCAGCCAAACATCCAGGCCCCGGGGACCACGGTCCCCAACCGCACAGGGCAGGGAATGGTGTCTAGAGCTGTGCCCATTCCTTGCCAGGACACCAGGAGCTCGCACTGGCTTGGGCTCCAGGGCTCACGCTTGGTGTGGTGAAGTCTGCCTGCTGTTTTGCGGGAAATCCAGGCCGAGCTGGGTATAAACTCCCTGGGTTTAACCTGGGTCTTCCCCTCAGGACTCAGCTGTAACTAAGAGCCATTCTGTGTTTTTTCTCTGCCCTCGATGGGTAAGCACCAAGGGCGGGGCTGGGTTTTCTCCTATCTTTGTGAAAAACAGCCTCCCAGTCTTTGAAATGGGAGAGTCCAATTTCCTAGGGCAACCGGCTATGTGGGGGCTGGTGGGCATCTGGTGGGGGGCTCCTGGGCTCTCACACCACTGCAGCGGTGCTTGCCCAGCGTCGCAGAAGTGCCTGGAGAATGTTCTTTCCTGAAATCCCCAGATGATCTCCAAACCCCGTCCGGCCCCCCGTGGGGCACAAGCTGTCTTGCTGGCAGGCGGCGCTGCCTGAGCCCTGTGCACGCATTCCTCTCCTCCGCGATCAGGTGGTGGGCTGCTTTTTCCTGGCACAGAAACGTAGGAAGAGAGGGGATGCCAAGCTTCGGTGCTGGCACGGAGGAGAGACTGTGCTGCAGAGCTGGGCATGAAGCACTGTGCTCGCTGCCTTTTTTGATGCATTTTCACCTGGCATCTGCATTCCAGGGAGAGGAAGAACCCACTCGAGAGGGCTGTTCTTTCAAACTTACTGTTCTTCAAAACGCAGAGGAAGAGCAGTGAGGGCAACTCAAAGACAAGGCGGATGCCCAGGCAGGGTGTCAACAGCTACCCCTCAAGTTGTCATTTCAGAGCCTTGGGATCAGGCAAGATGGGGGAAGGGCAAGTTCCCCTGCCATTTGGCTCCACACAGAGAGCCCTGGTGGACCCAGACCCAGGCTTCTGAGACCGAGGCCGAGCGTCAGAGCTGACCTCAGGAAACAGCACTCCAGCCCAAGCGCTGGGCATTCCAACAGGCTCAGGGGGCTTTTGGGAAATGGATCTGAAATTCAACAATGGGAATTCCGTCCAAAAATTAGCAGTCAGCTCTCCCCCTTGGGGCTCCGGTAGCTCTTTCCTCCACAGATGGACGAGTGCCCACACTCCATGGAGCCTGCCGCCCCCCCGGCCCCCCCAGCCAGGCTTCCTCGACTGGCTTGCTCAGAACCCCCTTCTCCCCATCAGAACCCCCTTCTCCCCATCCCGGGCCCCGTGGGCTTCTCTTAGGCAGACACAGCCTTGCTCCTCTGCAGTGGCTCAGCCCACTGCTTGGCATCTGCTGGAAGAGTGCCCCTCACTGCTTCTTAGAGAACTTCAAGTAAGTGAATTCACAGTTAATGCAAATATGAAAAAGAAACGAACCAGATTTCCAAAAGTTACCCCAAGGGTAGGCCAGCCTAGGCCAATCTGACAACAGTGCCCTAGGAAACTTGTGGAAGGACAGCTGGGCAGGGGCCACAGCCCCACCCCAGCCACACTAAGGTTAGATCAGGGCCTGCTGGAGCCTGGGGCAGTGGAGACAGAAAATCTAGGGGGCCCACTAACAGTCTTTCTGCGCTGGCCCTGATGCTTGCAGCACGGGTGATGTGTACAAGTAGCTACAAGTGGTAGGCCCCCAACTGTTTACCAGAAGAACAAAACCTCTGATGTAGCCAGAGGTAATCAGGACAGGTGGGAAAGTCCCAAATCTGCAACACCCCCTTCGCTCTGATTGTCTGGCTCTGGCAATTTGATTAACAGGACTTCACAGAGAGCGCCGACTCTGCCGCGACTGCCTTCTGCCCTCCCACAGCCAGCGCTGTCCTGGCCGACAAAATTCAACCCCACAGCTTCCTCTTCCTTGCCGGTTTCTCTCCCTAGTGCAGTGGTTCTCAACCTTCCTAATGCCGCGACCCTTTAATACAGTTCCTCATGTTGTGGTGACCCCCAATCATAAAATTATTTTCGTTGCTACTTCATAACTGTAATTTTGCTACTGTTATGAATCTTAATGTAAATATCTGATATGCAGGATGTATTTAGGTGACCCCTGTGAAAGGGTCGTTCGACCCCCAAAGGGGTCGCGACCCACAGGTTGAGAACCGCTGCCCTAGTGTCTGCTGGTCTCCACCTATATTACTGAGCTGTAGATAGAAATTTAAGTAATTCATCTCTCTCTCTGTTCACTTAATCTGCTGTGTAGTCTGTGTTCACTCATTTGTCCCGAAAAAAGAAAGAACTCGTGGAAGCTGTTTCTTCACCCCTCAGAATAGTGAGATATGTTTCGGTGAATAGAATCACTTTATACCTGCACATGTGAACTTGATCTCAATTCATTATTTCATTCCTCAAAAATCCAAGTTGGGTAAGAAACATGGTACAAACCACATAGCAAAGAATGCAGACGGGGCTGTAAGCAGGGGTTCCAGTCCAACAACGCCGAGAGGGCGTGCCCAGGCCGCTCACCGCAGCAACCTGGAAGCCTCCTCGTGCAGAGGTGCCCCCGCCCCCGCCCGCCCCCCATTACTCGGGAAGGCTGGTGTACCTTGTGGACTTCCCTGCTGCTCGGGACGCCGGGCATTAATTGCATGAGCACAGGGGCCGCGTAAAGTCAGTTTCCACCCCACAGCTCACATGTGAGGGCCCGGCTCCTGAAGGGGCTGTGTGCGCACACTTCTCTAACACTTTTGTGAATCATCTGATAAAGACTTAATGATTATGACAGGATGTCTCCAGCGTTGGGCTTACAAAACGGTCACAAGCCCCGCAAGTCTTTTTGATCAACCTCGTCAGCCTGATGTACTTCTCCGCTCCCTGTCTAATTGCTGTAAAGTCTGGAGGCCTGAATCTTATATCTTTCACCCGGCTTATTGCGTCCTCTCCTTTGACATGGGGTCAAGGTTCACATTCGCATCCGATTATCGGAGCGCACTCATTAGGCAGGAGCCGGCCTTGCTCCAACATGAGTGAGTGAGCTGGAGAGAGGACTCAGCCCATGTACTGGGCAGATTTCAGCCCGTTCAGGAGCCCTGGATGTCGCCGGCCTGCTCTGTGCTGAAGAGCTTCAGACATCTCCAGCTGATGATTAATTGTGAGTGATGGGAAATAAAATCCAGTAAAGCCAGCTGCTTGCCATGGTCGGCAAAATGACTCTAATGGATATAGGCTGCCAATTTTCCAGTTTTACTGGCAAGTCTTCCAAGTGTAATTAAGGGAAGTTATAAATGATATGGAAATCTATCAAGTTCCATTTATTTTCAGAGGACTCTTTCCCCAGAGACTTTTATCTTCAATTAAAGCTCCCAATAGCCTTCTACCAAGTTCCTTTCACTTCTTCCCCAAAGATTAAAAGACACACAACCTTCTGCTGCACATGTCGCTCTTGGAAAACATGTTAAGACTGGGACACGCTCGGCAACTTGTGTTATTCAGACTGCAAGTGCAGGAAGAAAGCTCAAAAGAAGTGCAGGAAGAGGAAGGGAAGAGAAAGGGTGAAAGGCCTGCACCAAACATAAAAGGAAGCCCCCAAAAGTACAGACTTGAAAGCTGTGCTCAATACCAGATATTCATCACAAGGTGGTGTAGCTCACTAATGTTATTTGATTTGGAATAAAGGCATGAAAATGATGGCAAAGGCCTAAAATTGGAGATGTGAAGGATGACTGCACAGTATTCCATTTCTCAATTTCATCCTTCAGAGCCACAAAATGGGGGCGATACAGTGACGGGATGAGGTTTACAGTAACAGCTGTGGTCTTCCCACACGAGGGAGGCCCTTCTAATGGGCTGAGGTCTGTTTAGAACAGACGGGGAGCAACAAAACAAGGTTCCCTATTAGGAGTGTGCCGTCACATTTCTGATAAAGAAAATGATTATGCCCAGGGTCGGATTTCCTTTAAGACGGCCCCTCCCCTCTTTTGTGGTCCAGAACCAGGGCCGATGTTAAAAGTGTTATCCTTTAAATATAGGCACGAGGTCAGAAACGGTGGAGGGGTTTTCCCCTGCAAGCCCACTCTCTAGCAACTGTAAAGAATGCATAGGAAACTGTGCCAGTGGCATATGGCTTTCTACTGTGCTAAACATTCATACAAAAGACAGGTTCATCAGTCATTGGAGTATCTGGATAAAAAATTAGCTCCTGATGGATGGTATTTTGAGCTTACCTGCTGCTAGTACATTACCAGAGAAACACAGGTTTTGAAACCCACATGACATTAGAAACTGCAGACCATGAAATACGACACATGCAGGAGCACATAATGTACGCCAGATTATACAAAATAATAAATAAGCTATTTAAACCCTCTGCCTAAAATTGGGCCCGCTGCAAGGAACCCTGGGTCATTTCTACGCAGGCCAATTAATGCACAGCATCTGCTGCATAGAAGCAGGGCACGAAGCACTTCCGAATGATTTCAGCAATTAAAAGAAAACTGTTTCCTGCCTGTTCAGACAGCAACTGTTTCAATGCAAGAGTGAGCACCAAATCACTGCGTGCAGCTGAAAAATTAAGTCCCCTTTTTGGGGAAGAGGGTGGGTGGGAGGAAGAATTTTTATGGAAAAAGGAGCCTTCTTTTGTTGTCCTACATTCTGTGTTTTTCTGCCAAATTAGACAGAAGGCTCGGAGGGCTTACCGGCCCGCTGCAGTCTCCCCTTCTGCTGCCCTGGGCCCCCCGAAAGCACGGATCAATATCAACCCTGCTGACGACTCCACAAAAGTGAAAATCCTTCAATTACATTTTTAAAGGCAGTTCTACTTAGAACACAGGTGCCTGAATGCAATGCATTTTAAAGCCCTTAGATCTGAAGAAAGACGCAGTTAGCCACAGGAAAAAGGCATCTCAGATTTGGTTAAAAGGCACTGCTAGAATCTGACTGTAATAACTTCCTCTTTCTGAGCTGGTAAGATAGGCTGGTAAATATCCCCTGATATTCCCTGACGAAGAAATGTGCATTCACATCCCAACATCTTCATGTAAAGAGGGAGGGAGAAGACACCCCGGGAGGTTGTGCAGTAGTTAAGCAATAACGGAATGAACCATCATCAAATTACAAAGAAAGAGAAGGCAGGTGCCAGCAATGCCACCAAACCCCTTATCTCTCTCCAGGCTAAGGTCTCCTTGAACGGGTTTGTGCACCAGCCACCTGACTCAGGAGGGCACGAGCAGGAGAAGTAACATACTCCACCAAGGCAGATGGCTCGGAGGGACTGCAGGCCCCCACCTCTGCCCAGGCTCCCCCAGCTCCCCACTGGGGCAGCCCCTCTGGAATTGTGCAGTGGGTCTCAAAGCAGGGAGCTGAAAGGCTTGGGGAAAGAATAAAGAGTTGTGGCCAATATTAAACATGTCCAGTTTTTCTTAAAATTCCTTAAAATGAAGAAAAATATTACACCCTACTGCGCTTTAAGTTAGCTCAAAACTAGAGCCAAAGCCTCTAGTAACCAAGAAAACTAGTTAAAATAGATGTCATTTACATTATCTTTAAGAAATCGGTCTGGATCCACTATCTCTGGGAAGTGTGCTGTTTTAAAGGATTCGGAGAAATTTTATTTTATTTTTTGCAAAAGGGTGAGAAAGGATATTTTGAAACTTGGCCAAGTTGAGAACGGTTATCTTCAAAAATGTTTAAAGCAAAGCTAACAAACATCCCCTATAATCCCAAACAGGTCATTCCTAGGAAAATTAAGTCAAATGCCAAATTTGTAGAAGACTCTCCTATAATATTTAATTTGTTGATTAATCTATAAAAATATTTTCTTATATTGATAATTATCATTAAGTTGTAAAAATTCCCCAAGTTTTACTCCAACAAAAATTGTCCCTAATGTTTAAAAGTAAATGCTACCTGGAAAAGATTTAAGGGCCAAATTCAGGACAGTGGTTACCTGAATTCGATTGGAAAGAACACAGGGCAAATTCACTGCATAAGCAGTGTCTTAGTCTTAAATAAAATGGAAAGCAAATGTGGTAAATTAGACAAGCAGAGAGCATACTAGTCTTTATAACTTTCTGTATGTTCGTACCATTTCATAACTTAAAAGTATAAAAGTGTTAAATAATGAATTATGAATTTCCACGTGCTTTGGAATACAATCTGAGGGTTGGATGAAAAATTGGCACCTGATCAAATAAACTGCTTGAATAACTACTGCTATAAAATATGTAAATTTAATTATTATAATTATTTCCTGATTGTAAATCAAGGTATCCAAAAACTGGAAAATCTATCAAACAGCCAGGTCAGGTCCTCTGCCAGGGAAAGATGTGATTATTGACACTGGGCTGCATGGGGTACACAAGTCACTGCCAGGCGAACACACATCAGGAGGGGCCCAAGCCAACCCTTCTCGTCGGGAATACCTAAGCGCAGAGGAGGGTTCAAATCCTGCTTATTCAAGACATGAAAAATAAAGGTCTCGCACCAAGTTTATTAGCGATTTCTCCAAGATCAGCTGTAAGCTCAACTGCAGATGGTTTAGGGACAAAGAGGAGGTGTGACTATCATGCTCACCCATCCACCTACTTGGGTGCTCTCCCCCTGAGGAGCACATGCAAAGGAGGAAAAAAAAATCAGGGTGAAATCTGGGTGGTACTCCCACTAATGATCCTAAATTTTATGTTTTCACTGGCACACTTTATACTACACCAATGTTGTATTTTGGCCTAAGTCACTATTTATGAGAACAACGATCCCAAACACCTCATTACCTACTACTGAATATCAGTCCTGCTACCAAGCACATCCTCCTCATCTTGGCCCCCAAATACTCCATCTGTCTTACTAATACTGGATGGGCTAAGTGGCAGGAAAAACCAGCAACAGGTACTTGATCAATCTATCATTTTACCTGGTCTCACAAACGAATAAATCAAAAGTAATAATTAAGAAAGAAAAAAACATAAATGGTATACAGCTTGCTTCTGGGTCATGTCTCACTAAACTCTGGATGTATTAAATAAGATAAATATTTCAAAATCTAAACATGACTAGAACAAATCTTAATTAAATGCAATATTAAAATATCCCCTTGGGCTGCCTCATTGTTATTTTTATTTGTTGTTTTCTTTCTGATATCAAAAGGCTAACAAAACAAATGTTCTCATGATGACTTTATTTTTATACTTCAAAGTCAAATGAAAATTGTGCAGAAATTTCAACAGCTCTAAGTCTAATGCTGAAAAAAATTGTGTTCAGCCATCATTCTGAAAGAATATATATTCAATATTTTTGTTCAAGAATATCATAAAGATAGAAATGAAAACAGTGAAAACAAGTTATTAAAAATGCTAACTTTGATTATAGAAGTGCCCCCAGGTTATGATAGTGTTAAATGTACAGAAAAATGGCTATTTTTCAAAATGAAACGAAAATCAGTCCTTAAAAATATTTTCAGAACTCTTATAAAAAAAGCATATAAGACAGGCGTATAAAAGTCATCTGATCATTTGTTTTCTGGATTAAATGTGTGATTCTAGATTTTTATGATCCAGTTCTGCTTAGTTTCTAATTGGTTTGTTTGCATATATGTATTTTACTGTTTATTAACTAGAATCCCCGCCCTGCATGTTCAAAAAGGCTATTCTATAAACATTTAAAAAGATTCCACTGCCACACTTAATGCTAAACAGTGAAAGTACTAGGAACTTCTGCTGTCTGCACCTGATGGCAGCATGCAGAGCGGAGCTGGCTTCCTCACACCATCTCTACTTCCCAACTGCCACCCAACACACTCTGTCCTGACATTTTTTTCTTAACTCTGTTAAAATTGCGTACGTCACAACCAAGATTTGTTATTTGTTACTTATGTGACACTTTTGTGGGACACATTATTGCCAGGCTCACCAGTCTAAGATTTGTGAAGTCTTATTTCAGCTAAATGTAAAAATTACAGATAACTGGAATTCAACCTACACAAAACAACATTTCAAAGAAAAGAGAATACTTGTTGGCCCTGAGTTGTTTTTTTAGATCCTTGTTTTCCTTGAAAATACACAGATGATTGATTCCATTCTCTTCCTATTGATAAAAGTGGGACCTTGGCTCAGCTATTGTTATTGCTGAGAACAGTACAACATGCCCTGCAGTGTTACAATAATTTTAAACCTCAACACTTAAAAAGGTACAAGTATTATTTTCTTACTGTGGCCTCGAGCAAGTGCCCTGCCCTTGGTCCAAGGGAAGTTTCTTGTGTTTTAATTACACGAAGCAGATTTAACTATATGAGTAGTAAGAGCTGACAAGTAAACGTCTCGCCCTGCATTTGGCTTAGGTATTAGCGGTTTGGGTCATTTTTCACAAATAATAACTCAAGAGCGAATACTATTTTATTAAAACATAATGTCACAAAAAATATAAGGAAGTTCTGCCGGGACCAGAAATGGTGCTGGGAGGTGAAGAGAAATAAAAAGAAAGCATTTGGTCTCCCGGCCCAGCCTAGGCACATGTGCACAAAGAGCATTTATATGGAAGGTGAAGGACTGAGGGTATACCCCCCAGCCATGTCGTCTGACTTTAAAGGAATACGTGAAATAGAGACTCCAGTCAGTTCTCAAATTAAGCCATTCTTGAATACCCACATGTAATTACTGATGGTGGTTTTCAATATCTGAGCTACCCCAATGAACCAAAAATTAATACACATTGTTCCATTTTACTAAATGCCCTGCTTTCCCACATTAAATTATTAACCAGGAAATGGAAAGCATGAAGGCTAAACCCTTCTGGTATCTGGAGAAGCCAGAGGAGGAGGGAGCGGTTGTTGGAAGCAAGAAGGCTGCAAGCTGCCTGTTCTCTGCCCCAGCACAGCCACAGCCAGGAGGCTGGAGCAAATGGAGGAGCAGGGCCGCCAGGAACGGCCCCTCCACGCTCAGCAGGAGCCGCCGCCCGCCTCTCAGGGTTTGAGTCAGGTATTGGAAAAGTAAGAATTGCCATTAAACACTCATTTTTTTTAAAAGCACAAATGTGATTTTATGATTAAAAACACACAATTAGGACTGACAAGCTCAGTATACAGCCCATGTGGCTTCCAGAAAAAGCTTAAAAAGGAAGATGAAAAAAAACCACCACCCCTCACATTGTTTACCATCCTATGGAAGATTCCACTAACTGTGCTGCTGATTAGTGTGAGTGCACACAGCTTACTGCCAAGGCCAAGGGGCTATCTCCTTAGAATCTAACCCTTCAGGACAGCGGTTCTCAACCTGTGGGTCGCGACCCCTTTGGGGGTCGAACGACCCTTTCACAGGGGTCGCCTAAGTCCATCGGAAAACACATATATAATTACATATTGTTTTTGTGATTAATCACTATGCTTCAATTATGTTCAATTTGTAACAATGAAAATACATCCTGCATATCAGATATTTACATTACGATTCATAACAGTAGCAAAATTACAGTTATGAAGTAGCAACGAAAATAATTTTATGGTGGGGGTCACCACAACATGAGGAACTGTATTAAAGGGTCTCGGCATTAGGAAGGTTGAGAACCACTGCTTTAGAATGAAGAAATACAAGGCAAGCCCCTCCCCATATTCATCACATACATGTAATTTTAAAGTATCAGGGCGAATCATTTCAATAACTGAAACTGATGATTTTTCTTAATATTCACTTATTATAAATACTTTTCTAGAATCCATTGACAACTATGTGAGTTTTTCCTCAATGTTATTTTATTTACGTTAATAAAGAAATACAGAAGCAGTTTTAATGTAATTTTTACAGGAAAATATATAAACCCCTGTAACTTAACTGAGTCACAAAATGGAATTACCATCTCATTCATGAAAGACTATCATGTTTGGCCCTTATTTATGGCGGCACAAAAAGAAAAATTCAAGTAATTACATGCCCCCTAGAAATCTTCTGGTTAAATCTTTGTTTCCTTTTTACTTTTGCTGTTAATAAATAATTTCTAACCATGCTTTCAGAAAATGCATGGATCCCACCAATTTGTCCACAGCACATGTTAATAGACTGAACATGTTAATAGAACTTTGATTATTAATAGAGCTTTGATTTGTGCCTTCATGTCATAAAGTCGAAATGAAAAACTTCCTACGTGATCCTAAGTTTTATTTATCAAGGTGGGGAAGTGCTCTGGTGCTACACGATTCCAGAGTTAACTTTCCTTAGTTCCCTTCCCTTTTACTCCAAAAACCATGCCAAAAATTCCTCATCGGAGAATTATTTTTTGCTATGAGTTTTCTTCAAGGATGCTTAACGCACAGAGAGCTAAGAGAGTAAATAGAAATTTTAAATAGGATACTTCCTGGAACTCCAAATTTGCCAAATAATTGAATGAATTAGGCCTTATTTCGGTTCCAGTTCCAGATCATTTGAGGGGAGGAGCACTCAGATATTGTCACTAATCTGATTCAAATGTGAACAGTTGGACAAAATATGTACAAAAGCTATTTTGCTGTTTTGTGGGGGGTAGTATGACTCGAGAAAGACCTGCTCAGGAAGTAGCCACGCTTCAGTCTGCCCCCGCCCCACAGGCAGGCATGCTCCTTACCATGTCCCCAGGCTTGACAGAGACGGCCACCACCAGGCCAGGCATCGGGGAGCGAAGAGTGCTGCTTGTGTCCTCAGCCACTTTTTCCAGCATAAATCTGTTCAATTCTGCGGCGAGTTTGGTTAAGATATGCACCTTGTACTTAAGGAAAAACAACATAAGTGAGTTTAAATGATGAACGCTTTTCTCAAAAGTAGCATTCATTCAAAATCAGCTTTTACCTTTTAAATTTAAATGATAATACCTTCGAAGTCACAGGCTTTTTAATTATTGTACATAAAAACAAAATAAATTCATCTGTTTCTGGCATATGTTACAAGCCACTTATTTAAGAGATTTCTTGAAATAAGAACTCCTCTGTAATTAATTAGTGATAAATAGCCATCATTTTTGTTACATGAAGAAAACATCTGAAAACTTTATAAAGAAAACTGAGCATTTTTTGTTTTCCCTTCACCGCTTACAAAACTTATCCCAATTAACACCAATTCCGTGAGCTGGGTCAGCCGAAGGGGAAAGGGGCGAGTGTGAGCACGCACCAGTAGATGGCAGCAGACTGCTGTCTCTAACGCCCCACTCCCTCAAGGGGACTGCTGTTCTACGTATCAATAACTTAAGACAAAGGGTTTCATTGTTCATTTTGGGCAAAACAATACTTAAAATTCCATTTTTTCTAGTGACATAAAATGTTATATTCACGACTGAAAATGTTAGCCTTTCTTTTCAGGCACAGCGTTACGTAGTCTTTCTGTAACAAGGTGGTTAGGATAGATACAGATGAAATATGATGAGAATGTCTTCTGTATTAAGGGACAATATAACAAGAGTTTAAAACCACTGAAAGAAAACAATATGCACAGCCAAGTATTTTAATGGCACCGTTTGTAGGTGGCTCACACACAATTAGGGGCACACCAAAGGCAGTTCGAACAGGACATTTCTGGTGAAGAGAATTTCTCCCCAGCAGGAAAAATCCTGGATCTCTGTGAATAAACAGGTGAGCCTCAGTTTGGTCTACGTAAACAGAAACAAGATAAAATGGTGGGAGGACGTGTTAGCCGGTGAAGTGGGAACGGCCACCTGAAGATTCTTGGATCCCTACCAGATCGCATTTCCCCTGGGGAGGCAGATTGCAGCATCCAGGCGGCCCCATTTTGTTCAAAAAAAGCTGCTGTAACCTAAAGCCTCCTGTGGGCATCATGATGGCAGGGATGCAAAAGCAAAATAGAATTCACCCTTTAATTCGGTGCAGGGTTGGCGGAAATCTTTAAGTGTGCTCTTTGCGGGCCTATTTAAAGAGGAGGGAGGGGTGGGGGAGGGCCCCGAGGAAGCGCTTTGATGGCCTAAGTCAGAGCAGATGAACGGCACTGTGACAGGTTGAAGAATAACATCTTTTGCATGTTTCTTTACTCCTGAGTGTGTGTTTTGCAATCAAGACATACAAGTGTCTGCCAGTTTCTGAAGGATATGATCCTTAAGTGAAATTACAGGGCAAATAAAAGCTTTTTTGCTCCTATTAAAATTCATCTGAATCATAAGTGGCAAGGGAACAAGCGAGAAGAGTGCGCTCTGCTGTCAGTCTAATAAACATTCCAGGCAGAGAGGGACTATTTATCAACGAGGAATTGTACCTCAAAGTCCTTCATTACAGGAGAGAAAGAGAGGGGAGAATATAATTGTACCAAATTGCACAGCTTTAGTGTCTGTGCTGTCTGCCTTCGAAAGGAAGTCCGACATTAGAAGCACCAGCAACAAAAAGTTCCTCTTCTAGCTGGCTGCACCCTGGCCGCTCCTCCCCAGAAACTGATCAGCACTGGGCCCAGTTGTCTGGTTTTCAGTGCAGCATACAGATCTGTTTTTTGGTGGGTTTTGGTACCAATTTGGCTTCAAAATGTGAGCACTAAATTCAGGGAAAGCATCTTTCTGCACTGAGAATAAAGAATGTATCACATTTCACAACAGTGGATACCCTTAAAAACTAATTTTAGCTATATCACAAACAAGCCTGAATATAAATCAAGTGCTAAGACTCTCCTAAGCTCCATTTCTCCCCAGAAATGACAAGATCCTGACTAAAACTGGATCCTCTTACTATTTTTATAATTTTCCTATCTTTCGGATTCCTTTCTCTGTAGGACTCCTGCTTTGCTTGGAAAGAGATGTAAAAGAGCCACAAAACTCAGGGCCTTTAGATGCGGTCTTTGTTATTGATGAGATGTTCCTTTTCCTTTTGTATTTGTTTATTGTTCTTAAAATCTGTTTGGGGATAAGTGACTTATTGTAATCACAGGCAAAAAAAAAAAAATAACAACGGGGTAAATGCCTCAGGAGAGGCCTTGCTGCAAATAGTTGGCTTAGAAATGACCTCTCGGAATATAAAAGGAGGAGGCATCGGGGAGGTTCTCTTTTTAAGATTACCTTTGATGTTGTCCTGACCCCTGAGCATGCCCATGCAAACACGCCTTCTTAAAACAACCTCTTGGCTCGCCCGTGCAGCGTGCATGGGGTGCTTGCCAGGATGGGATCTAAGTGGAGTGCAGCATATGGGCCCATCAGAATGAATTGCCGGGTGAGAACCGTAAAAGGTTTTTGATGCCCCAGAAAAGAAGTCATTTAAGAATGTACACTAGGGCTTTCAAAGTTTATGATCAAAACTGCTATTTATTGGGTTCCCTGAATTCTTAGGGGGCACGGGCAGAGCAGCCAAGTAGTTGAGAGATTTCAGGAAAATGCCCTATGACGCGTGCAGTGCAGTCTGGCTGTACGCTAAGCATTTAAATATTCCTAATGGGTTCTGTAAAATGTCCCTGGAGAGTATTGATTTTAAGCTGTTGTTATTGTTTTCAAGCAGCAAAGCCACGAACTTGATGCTTTGGGAGTAAAAGTCCCTGATTGTAAAAGGCTAGTGGACAGCACAGAGAAGCGCAACCCTAGTAGCAGCAGAGGTGCTCACCCTGCAAGGTCAGGAGGATCGTCTGCCTGAGGGATTAGGAGCTGCTTGCCGGTTCAATAGCTGCGGGTCATTAGTAGACGGAACCTCACTCTGTGGGTTTTGGGAGGTGCTCTCCAAGCCACAGGCAAATTAATACGTCCTTGAAAAACACACCTCACCGGGTAAGAACAGGTGCTCCCCAGCTTAGCCTGCCAGACTCCTCAGTCCACACACACAATAAGGGGGGCCAAGGTCTTATCTCATGATCTAATTATGGTAAAAGAACCCACGCCCAGGTCTCTAAGCAAATTAATTTTATGGTGTCTACAATGGTAAACCATGTCTAACAAGAAAATTTCTCCCAAAAAGTTCAAAAGAAAGAAAGAAAAACGGATCACACCAGACAAGAAAGGATCAGGAAGAAAACTCTAAGAGATGGACAATTAAAAGGAACGTAATAGAATTGTTTTAAAACTTAACATACAGCTCTTAACATGAAACCTGATAAAAAGGGAAAAGATGGGAGCCCAGAGCTGTGGTTGTTGGGGGAGGAGGGAGCCAATCATGGTTTGGGTTAACAAAAACATCCTGCAAGTGGGCACGCCCACCTCTGCCATTCACACACAGTCTGGGCCACAAGCAGCCCTCACTACGGCTGCACCCCACTCAGATGTCACACACAACACCATCTTGCTGGTGGCTGCATTAGTTTAGTGTGTGTATCTCCTTATGGAGTTTAAATCCATGTGCTTCTCTCAAAGGCCTCCAGCTTCACCAGCGAGTTTATATATCCCACGTTCTCATGTGTCTGTACGATTTAGGGGTCTGTGGGCTCCTGGCAAGATGAGTGTTGTTGGTTTGCTTTACATATTTTTTTCAGTTGTGATTTCCAAGCCTTGAGCTTCATTGCTCTTAAAGTAACCCAGCTCCAGTTTCCATTTCTACGCTATTCTCCCAACAATGAGGATATGTGAGTGAACAGTAATGCTTTTTCATGTCAACTGGGGGCCATCTCAGTCAACACTGTGCCAGAGTAAACGATGAACCTTAAGCGATGAACCTTTACTGTGGATTATTTTACATCAATTATCCTAACATCCTGAAGCATTAGCCATATACTACTGTTCATCGGCCCTCACTTATTTAGTGAGGTGGCAAGTCCATTTCTTCAAATACAAGGACCTCTTCTTATTCAAAGTTCTATACCTTCTGGCCCCAAGGGTCTCCAACATTAAGCTGTGTCTTCATTTTCAGGGTGGGGCACTGAGAGCCAGCACTCAAATATGCCCCTAAAAGTCTACTTTCCTAACTTGAGCCACAGAAAAACTGCCAGTGTTTTTAAAGCAACCGAAAATGCTGCAAAAATGACATATCTTTTAAAACAACAGCATGTCATAAAAAGAGAAAAACACTAATGCAAATTAAAACACTTAGGTGGAATCAGAAATGTAATCCGAACTTGTTTTGTTTTTCTCGCCTACGTTCCCTGTGAGATACACAATAAACACTTGAGGAAAACCATAGCCCGGGTTCAAAGCCATGTGAAACACATTCCCCTCCACTTCAGTATTAGACCCTACCCAACCCAACCCACCGCAATCTCCATGAAACAAAACTAAAAACACAGAATTAAAGCCTGAGGGGTCCTTGTGGAGGTACGACCCAGGTGAAGGCGCCTCCTACAGCTGCAGGCGCTGGAGCAGCCTGTTAGCATAAAGCCGTGACAACTCCATCGGCACAGTCTCAAGGTAGCTGTCAATCAGGATGCATCATTTAATCCAACAGCACTCGGAGGACTTTCTCCGACAACCCACATGACAGCGTATCTACAGCTCTATTTATACCAGCGCCCAGTTGTGTTTACAATGCTGTTGTAATTAGAAAAGATGCAACAGGCAGCAATATTATTGAGATTTCCATTTTGCAGTATTGCCCTGTAAAGTGTGATCTTGCTTCACAGAGTCATGCTAAATGACAAAAGGCTATTTTCTTCAATCTCCTCGCTCAGACAGCACTTCATTTGCAGCTATCTATAATTAGATTAATGGTGTACTGCAGTACAAAGCAGGCCCACTTCACATCAGATAGCATATGAATTAGGACAAACACTTATTTCAATTCCAGGCAGAGAAAGCAATGACTGGGGTATTTAGCATACCCTTTATGGTGGAATGAGATGTTAATTGTGTACCATTACCTCTAAACTGCTTGCTTGTTGTATAAATCACTGTGTTAATTGATGCAGAGATAGAAATGTAGCCACAGGCAAGAAAGCAAAGGAATGAGGGTTGAAGATGGTGGATAAAGGATTATCGAGTAAAACCATATGGAGATGAGGTTCCTTTGAAACCGTTCCTTTCTGCCCGTGAGCAGGGCTTCTGAAAAGTACAGAACAACTCTTGGTAGTGGGAAAGAAATTTTAATTTTTCACATTCCTTTAAAAACACAAATTTCTTTTAAAAGTTGCTGGCTGTCAGAATTCCAAATAAGAGGTATGTGGAATTAATCTAAATGTGCACGTATGAAAACGTGGAATGTGCAGTTTTCAAATGGTCAGAACTCCATAACATTTGTAAACTACCTGAAGCGGATGTTTCTGACCCACCCACAGGGCAAAAAAAAAAAAAAAAAAAAAATGCCCCACTCGAAGTGGTTCTCATAGGCCAAAGCACAACAAAACAAAGACCAGAACTCGGTAGGTTTAGGTCTGTTATGGGCTCTTAATTATGGAGAAGCATCTATTCAGGCTGTGGATCCAACAGAACAGAACCATTTAACTTGCCACTGAAATAGCGATTTTAACACTGTCACCAGAACACTCAAATCTGATGACTGCAGTTCATGATTTCACATCGATAGGAAGGAACTAGACAGGAGATCTTTTCTTCCTTTTCTTAAACTAGCAAAAAAACCAAAAACAAAAGCATATGTAATAACTTAAAAGTTTCGGTCTTACTGCAAAACGCTCTTTTTCCTGTTTAAAACGTTCTATGCAGCACTCCATAGCTCTTATTGGGGTAATATGAGGTCTCAAAGGCACAAATATAGAAACCAAATGCTACAAAGTCCAACTGTTAAAGATCCATAAAGAAACGTGTCCTTCAGAATTTCATAAATCAATTGCATGCGCCCAATGTATGTGTTCACAATTTCTTTAATGGCAAAGCAACAGTAAGGTGCAAATTACTGCTGTGCATTTTTTCACAAATTCAGCTGCTTAGTAATTAGCACTGTTATAACAAAATTTTACACAGAGAACAAATGCAGTGGGTCAGTTAATAGTTCACATTCTCAACTTCAGAGCAACAGTTAATATACCCATCTACCGCATGTGCACATTTGAGAAACCCTTTGTATAGTTTAACCTTGTGAAACCCAAATACCGTATTAACTTGCAAGACAATAAAACAATGTCCCAAGAAACTAGATGTCTGGTTCAAGTTATCACCACTGAAACGTGGGGAAAAAAGCCTAGAGCTCCTTTGTTGAGGGCAACAGTCCACCTTTCACGATACAGAGTAGCCCTCATATGTCTGACTGCAAAACTGAGAACACCTGTATTGCTACTGGAAAACCAACAATCTAAGGTTTAGGTCATTATGCTAAAAAATATTTCTTTAAAAAACAACTATGAAGAAACATCAAGGACTCTTGCAATGGAAACAAATGCCAGGAAAATAGTGTGAACTACCCTGAAATAACGCCTCCCAAGCATGCAGCAAGGTGACATCATGGAAATGCATGAAGGAACAGATCTGGAAGCAGTGCTCGGGCCTGCTCCCAATCATTAATCGCTTGTTTAGACCATTTAAACTAGGGCAGCACAGCCCGCAGCAAAATGCTCAAACGCCCCTCATGTGCGGGTCAGCGATGCTGGTGTTAACAGGAGAAAATATATGGTTACTGATATTGCATCCCAGTTCCTCAGCATTTGCTCCCTTTAATTGAAAGGCATTAAACACAAAGTAAATCATTCAGTTAGCTTAGCTGTTTAATGACATATAATTGATAATGTCAATATGTTGCAGTGACATAATGCATCACTTTCAACACTCGCTCACTTACATTTATGAATCAATCTATAGTCAAGGTTTTATTTTTTTACTGCTGAGTTGGTTCTTGAACTTCAGTCTTGCTGGACCAGTCAATGTACCACAAGGAACAACAATCTCATTAAGGACAGTTTTCCAGGGAAAGAATCACAAAAATCAGGGTGGGAAGAAAATTACAAAAAAAACCCCCCAAAGAACAAAGCAAAACAAAAAGCAAAAATACATGAAACCCATTTCAGCAACTCAACTTTCAAAATGCTTGCTACAAAAGGGAAGGTTTTCTTAGAGAAAAGAAGAACTACCTTAAAGCTAATATCAAAACCTGCGAAGGAATGAGTAAATTTGTGTGTATGTCTGGCTTGTTCCCTGGAGAAAAACATATGGGAATGTTTGTCAATAATACAGAAATCAAACCCAATTTTTAAAAGTTTTGTTTTTTAATCAGAAACACAGGGTCTTTCCAACTCTAATATCCTAAGAAGCTTTTCTTTTTTAACAATAGTGCTGAAAACTGCAAATTAAACATCAAGTCCAATACTTCATAGGATTAATTTCCTCAGTTGTGCTCCACTGAGGTTACTTTCCTTGTTATTTGCATCACTGTGTCTTAAGACAGAACCAAAAATGATGGAACAAAAAAAGCTATGATACAGGAAGCCAGCTCCACTCCACCTGCGGGAAGGAGTGCGCTGAGGGCAAGCCCTCGGTGGGGGTCTGGAGGAGTGACCTGTTAATGGGGCCACTTCCCCAGTGCTTGGCGCTGCGGGGATGCCCTGTGCAGGTGTGCCATGATAAAGGGACCCAGCCTCTGCTTTGCCCAGGTGCCCACAAGCTGTCTAACAAGCAGGTACAAATGCCACAAAGGTAATTTGCTGGAATAAGTGGCACTTTTGCACACACAAAGGCAAGTCCATTGACAATGCACTGTACGGAACTCACAAAATAGACCATGTGTGTTCTGTTTGATCTGGAGTCTCCGTGACACATGACAATAATGAGTCATTTCTTTCCTTTTTACACCAGAAAAATATTATAGATCTTTAAAAGCCTTGTATTCAAGTACGTAACAATACCAACATCTGTTAACAGTACAGGCTGTTTCTATTCTGTATCCTGAATTGTTTTTATGTAATTAGGAGTTTATAAGGTACTTGGTAAGAAGGTACCTTTTTAAAGCACTATGTAATTTGGGGTACAATGAAGTGTTCTCTTCAAAATCTATAATTAGGGCAGTATCAGCTTACGGAAAAGTACAGAAAATGTTATAAAAACACAATTATGTAAATAAGCACATAGGTAGGGAAGTGTACTGTTTTGCTATGGTCTCCATCCCACTTTTTTCCTATTTGAATTGTTCTTTGCTCATCTCAAGTTAAAGTGATGCTGTCTATAGGGTGCAGAACAAGTGAGCACTGGGAAAATGATGGGAGGTTGGCCTTGCCCTGTAAGTCCTTTCGTCTTGAGGTGGAACACCAGGCTGGGAAGTGTGTCGATGCCAGGGACTCATCAACAACACCTTTGACCTTATATGGTTTTTCAATAAAATATTTTTGCTATTATGAATTCACTAAAGAAATTCAGAATCTAGTATGTCAAGATGTTGGCTTGCATTGCTCCGAAATTCAGAAACTATAATATATAAAGACAAAGGAGACAAAAGTAGAATTGATAATAATACTGTGTAGTAAACTGTTGGTTGAGAAGATCAAAGGGGAAAACAACTAAAGAGGATCATAGTAGGCCACCTCAAAATATGCCACTTTTGCCGTAAGGATTGCTTGAGTTGAAAGCAATTAGTACTCTAATAGTGGGGCATAAACTTCCTGTCTAAAAGCAGGACATCCATTTCCTTTGTAAAGTTAGCTCTCTCCACCTTACCAGGAGTAGAGCCATCCCAGTGCCAAGAAGAGAACTACTCTAGAGACTACTGCTAGCTTGCATAATGAAGCTTATTACTAAATATCCCTTATTTATCATATATTTCCAACGTATCTTCTTTTGCCTCTGTAACTTGTTTCCTGAGTCCATGCAGCCCAGCTAGCTCACTTCTGCCTCTGTGACTTTCTTTCTAAAACAGTGGTCGCCAACTGGTGGTCCGCGGACCACCAGGTCCGAAAGGTTGGCAACCGCTGTTCTAAAAGGCCAAAGCAGCTCTTTGAGTGGTCCATTCAAATCTTCCCTTTGAGTGTACTTGCACTTTGCATGCTACATAAACTTCATCTAGTGCTAGAGTTCTTGGCTCTGAATTCTTTGCAGAACTGAATAGCCAAGAGCCGAAACTGCTGGTAACAAATTCATATTTGAGGAATTTGAGATATCATAAAAAAGAGAACTGGGGACTGATTTTTTCAGTAAATCTGGAAAGCTCTTATAAAATTTAATATGTATTTTATAAAGTTAACAAGAGTTATAGGCTTGCTGTACAAGTCCTACAGTAAAGAGATACATAGAACAAGCTAACAACACCTGCCCCACTTCAATCCCAGTCTCCTGAAGTCATATTAATAATAGGTATTGTAAATCTACTCATACAAATCTATAAAAAATACATATCTGTTTTTACAAATGCTTTTACACTAGATAAATATAACTATAAAATCAGCTTATTTAAAAAGGGGGAAATCCATGCTATTTTGCCGTTCAATATCCTTGACTCCGTATAAACTTTTAAACAGAGGGATGTTTAAGGTAGAACTTTGGGAAACTTATTTTTTCTTTTTGTATGCTTAGCTCATCTGAAGCAGAGAAAAAATCTCCACATACCCTGGTGGTGTTCCCAATCCCTCTCAATAACACACAGGCTCTGCCCATGATAGTTCCAAGGTAGCCAAATAGCCCCAACAGACGCTGTCAGCCTGTCTTACCCAGGGTTCAGCTCCCTTCTCCCAGAGAATCAGGCCCTGCTGTAAATATAACTCCCAGATCCTGGGTATGCTTCCCTTCAGCTCTCTAAACCCTCCCATGGCTGCACTGACAAATCCTGTACTCTCCATCTGCTCTACCTCTCTCTCCTTTTCTCAACTTTGTTCCCGTTTTTTCTAATTACCCCCAACAGCATGACTTGTTATTTGTATATAACAGATACCTCTGACTAATTGCAATGACTTTATAATATGTCTCAGAAACCTCTGTCCTTCGCTCTCATAAGAGTGTATATTTATCTCAAATACTAATATACCAATGAACATAAAGCTCTCTTAACTTTCATAACTGTCACTACTCAGTAATTTTCGAGGGCCAGAAATGCCAAAAGCAATAGTCAAATGCTTTAGTCATAGAAGTTAGGATGCCCATCAACTAATTTCTAAATAAGATAGCTACCTAAACAAATTGAAAAAGGCATAACCCCACTTACCATTACAATTAAAAAATGATACACATTAGTCCATGAAATAAAACTAAGAAACATTTCACTTGTATCTATAATCCAGAGGCCAGGAATACTGATTATCAGCTACTTTTTGGTGACCTGTAGTTCTTCCTCTGGGTTGCAAGTCCTACATGGAAGGGAGAGCTGGGGAGTAGTGGGGTGGAAGGGTTGTTGCTAAGCAACCTCCACTCTGGATCAGGGTTGGCGCCTGTTTCACAGGCTTAAAGTAGACTTCCTCTACAAGCTTAGACTGGATTGTTTTCATGGATTCACTTGTCAAGCTCATAAGTAATTGATTATAAACTATCTTATGAATTTATAATCAGAAATAGACTTATAAAAGGAACTAGCACATCCCCTAACTTCAGTGTGGGTACATAAATTATAGTCAGTTGTTTCATAAATATGGAATCAGCAGAAGAGGCATCGGCTGATCTTAAGCAGTGCTCAAGATAGCATGAGCAGTGGTTTTCAAATTAGAAGCATCAAAACTCCACTGGAGGGCTTGCTACAATACAGATTGTTGGGCCCCGCCTCCAGAGTTTCTGATTCAGAACTGGGTTGGTACTGGCATTTCTAACAAGTTCCCAGGAAATGCTGAAGCTGCTGGTCTGGGACCAACTTGGAGCAGCATGGGCACCCTTTTCCACTATTGGAACAGCCTTTCCAAGGGGCTGTCTCAGACCACTGGCTTATTATAACAGGATACCACAGACTGGGCGGCTTTTAGGCAGCAGAAATTTATTTCTTACAGTTCTGGAGGCTGGAAAATCCACCAAGGCACTGGAAGATTCGGTGTTTGGTCAGGATGGCTTCCTGGCTCACAGATAGCTATCTTTTTGCAATGTCCTCGTATGATGCAAGGGTCAAGGGATCTCTCTGCGGTTCCTTTTATAAGGCACTAATCCCATTCATGACTGAATCACCTCTCAAAGGCCCATCTCCAAATACCGTCACATTGTGGGTTAAGGCTTTAACATGAATTTGGGGAGGGGGGAAGGACGAACATTCAGTCTGTGCTTTAGCTCATGTCCATTGAGACGCCTTTTTCCCCCCCTATACTCAGCTGAACATACACTGTTAAAAATGCTCCTTTGACCCTTGCTAGGTAGAAAGACCTCCTGAGTGACATTCTTTCTTCATATATGATAATAATTGATCAACCGAAGACAACAAATGTATGAACAATAAAGATTTAATTTTAAAAAAAAACACGAAAAAAAAACATAAAAATAAATAAAGATAGAACTTTGGGAAACTTATTTTTTCTTTTTGCATGCTTAGCTCATCTGAAGCAGAGAAAAAAATCTCCACATACCCTGGTGGTGTTCCCAATCCCTCTCAATAACACTCAGGCTCTGCCCATGATAGTTCCAAGGTAGCCAAATAGCCCCAACAGACGCTGTCAGCCTGTCTTACCCAGGGTTCAGCTCCCTTCTCCCAGAGAATCAGGCCCTGCTGTAAATATAACTCCCAGATCCTGGGTATGCTTCCCTTCAGCTCTCTAAACCCTCCCATGGCTGCACTGACAAATCCTGTACTCTCCATCTGCTCTACCTCTCTCTCCTTTTCTCAACTTTGTTCCCGTTTTTTCTAATTACCCCCAACAGCATGACTTGTTATTTGTATATAACAGATACCTCTGACTAATTGCAATGACTTTATAATATGTCTCAGAAACCTCTGTCCTTCGCTCTCATAAGAGTGTATATTTATCTCAAATACTAATATACCAATGAACATAAAGCTCTCTTAACTTTCATAACTGTCACTACTCAGTAATTTTCGAGGGCCAGAAATGCCAAAAGCAATAGTCAAATGCTTTAGTCATAGAAGTTAGGATGCCCATCAACTAATTTCTAAATAAGATAGCTACCTAAACAAATTGAAAAAGGCCTAACCCCACTTACCATTACAATTAAAAAATGATACACATTAGTCCATGAAATAAAACTAAGAAACATTTCACTTGTATCTATAATCCAGAGGCCAGGAATACTGATTATCAGCTACTTTTTGGTGACCTGAAGTTCTTCCTCTGGGTTGCAAGTCCTACATGGAAGGGAGAGCTGGGGAGTAGTGGGGTGGAAGGGTTGTTGCTAAGCAACCTCCACTCTGGATCAGGGTTGGCGCCTGTTTCACAGGCTTAAAGTAGACTTCCTCTACAAGCTTAGACTGGATTGTTTTCATGGATTCACTTGTCAAGCTCATAAGTAATTGATTATAAACTATCTTATGAATTTATAATCAGAAATAGACTTATAAAAGGAACTAGCACATCCCCTAACTTCAGTGTGGGTACATAAATTATAGTCAGTTGTTTCATAAATATGGAATCAGCAGAAGAGGCATCGGCTGATCTTAAGCAGTGCTCAAGATAGCATGAGCAGTGGTTTTCAAATTAGAAGCATCAAAACTCCACTGGAGGGCTTGCTACAATACAGATTGTTGGGCCCCGCCTCCAGAGTTTCTGATTCAGAACTGGGTTGGTACTGGCATTTCTAACAAGTTCCCAGGAAATGCTGAAGCTGCTGGTCTGGGACCAACTTGGAGCAGCATGGGCACCCTTTTCCACTATTGGAACAGCCTTTCCAAGGGGCTGTCTCAGACCACTGGCTTATTATAACAGGATACCACAGACTGGGCGGCTTTTAGGCAGCAGAAATTTATTTCTTACAGTTCTGGAGGCTGGAAAATCCACCAAGGCACTGGAAGATTCGGTGTTTGGTCAGGATGGCTTCCTGGCTCACAGATAGCTATCTTTTTGCAATGTCCTCGTATGATGCAAGGGTCAAGGGATCTCTCTGCGGTTCCTTTTATAAGGCACTAATCCCATTCATGACTGAATCACCTCTCAAAGGCCCATCTCCAAATACCGTCACATTGTGGGTTAAGGCTTTAACATGAATTTGGGGAGGGGGGAAGGACGAACATTCAGTCTGTGCTTTAGCTCATGTCCATTGAGACGCCTTTTCCCCCTATACTCAGCTGAACATACACTGTTAAAAATGCTCCTTTGACCCTTGCTAGGTAGAAAGACCTCCTGAGTGACATTCTTTCTTCATATATGATAATAATTGATCAACCGAAGACAGTGGTCGGCAAACTGCGGCTCGCGACCCACATGCGGCTCTTTGGCCCCGTGGCATGGGCCACGAAGTTTCAATCACACTGTACGTGCGCGCCCGCATGTGGTATTTTGTGGAAGAGTCACACTCAAGGGGCCAGTTTGCCGACCACTGACCTAAGAAGTTATTAGTATAGGCTGGTACTCTATACAAGTAAAACTTGGATTCAGATCCTAACTTTGTATGGCTTTTGGTATGTTACCTCACTTTCTAGTCTCAGTTCCTCATCTCTTAAGTGAGAGAATATAGATTATTTTGTAGAACTTCTTTAAAAATTGTGGTTAAAAACAAAAACAACCCCCCTCCCAGTCTACCTATGTTAAGATTTGAATTAGATAACAGATGTGAACTGCCTGGCACAACTGCCAGCACACAAAGTGCCCAGTAAATGGTAACTATTATCATAACTGTTGTTACGATTGAATTGTGTTACCCCAAAATACACGTTAGAGACCTAATCCCCAATATCACTATACTTGGAGATAGTGCCTTTAATGAGGTGAATAAGGTTAAATGAGGTCATAAGGGCCCTAATCTACACTAATAAAAGAGAAACATGGTAATTAGCGTACGACCGCTACGCTTTTCATTGGCTAATCAGTGAGTATATGCAAATTAACTGTCAGCCAAGATGGCGGCCGGCAGCCAGGCA